>NW_010398364.1:55223-61288 GCF_000710305.1 Buceros rhinoceros silvestris
AAATCATGCACATTTTCGTATTAAAGAGTGTTTTAGCCTGTAAAGCCTATGCAAATACTTCCATGAGCTTGGCCTGATATTTTTAAGCCCGCAGGCTGAGTCCGTGCACTTCGCAGTTGGGTGGTGATCGTGCGGCCAGTTGAAGGTCTATATGTTGAAGGCATATATGTAAGGTGGCTTCAGCACTGCATGCTACCACCAGCAGGTGTTGCCAAAGATCACAGCAAGAGAAGCAACAACAATTAACAAATAAATCATTCTTTTTCCCCTTTTTATCCCAAAGAGTCTTTCAAACAATTCAGGTACCACTGATCGCCGTAGAAAACAACCAACAAACTGTATGAAAAGATACAAAAATTACCTAGCACCTATGAGGTGTTTTGCAAGGAATGACACACAAGTCTGCAATTAGGGGGGAAGACTAAAATTTTTCACTTTTCATTTGCATTTGAAGAGAAGGAAAGTCAAGAAACCTCCCGGGATTTACCAAAGGCCAATGCAATGCGAATATAAAAGTTGGGATTTCTCGTGCCTTGTTCTTTAGCCAGTTTGGTCATTCAAATTTTGTACTACTGTTTCAGGTGTAAAGCAAGGAAAATGCAGCATCCAGCCAACCTCAGGAGAATGGTGATGAGGTGATGGAAAACAAACATTTTATTCAGTACAAAGACAGGTATTACTTATCATGGGTAAACCCAACGACCTCAGGATGGTTACCTGGATATATGGAACATTAAAAATATTGGCAGCATGTTGAGTTCCAATGAATCAAGAGTAAAGAAAGCCTCGTCTACACCACGTCTTTCCGTATTACCAGAACTTAAAGCCTCCGTATGTTACTCAAAAATAGTGGCTTAAAGAGTTCAGTATCCCTTGCTGAATGCAAAGGGATTTTGGACTATTTGAGCTGAAGAAGTAGTTTACGGTAAATTTTACCTGTTTTCGTCAGGTACATCATTCAACAGTTTCATTTTTCTCATCGTTCTCCAGTGCTACAGGCAATTAAATACTTCTGTTAAATCGCTTATTTATTCAAGACCTTTCTGAAGAGCTGAAAGGGTATGAGAATTTCATTTGTGAAACGAGGCATTTCTCAAAGTCCATTAAAGCACCTTTACTTACAGAACGACACAACTTCTCCAGATGCGTCCTTTGCTTTAGTGGACCTATTTGCATCTTAGGTATTACTTAGCGTGAGTAATATGGTAGGACTGAGCCCTTGATGATAGGCTGATTAATGAAATCCGTTCTGCTGGGTGAACATAATGGAAAATGTGATTCTGTTGGCTTCTAAAGTCTGAAATTCATCTCCATGCAAACGACACACATTTTATGTATGTCATAAGCCTTCTACTATCCTTCTGCTTAGATGGGGATTTCAGCCGGTGAATGGAAGGGTAGTTGTTACATCCATTAACGTCGTTAAAATGTACCCAGTAAACCCACTGCTTATGACATTGCCTCAAGTTTGAATCTTCCCTTCAAGAAGAACTTGGATAAACTTGAGTGAATGAGACCTAAAAAAACCCTTTTTGAAATAGCACCCTTTTTACGGTGGGGTGGGGGTGGGGGGGGAAATCTGTTTGGTGTTAAGACTTTTGGTGAAAGAAACTGGCAAAATCGCTTGGTGTATAACTGATTGAGTTAAAAAATGGCAGCTAATTTCTGATTTGCACCTTCCTCCCTCAGCTTGCTGTTGTCAGTCGTCCTCATTCACAGTCTGTCTCCTAAATTAATGGGCTGTATGACCTGAACTCCTCTCTTTAATTCCATGTAACCGGGATCCTCACCCTTACATTTCTGGTCAGTTGGGCGTAAGTTCCTCACTTCTCCCATGCTGAGGATAGAAAAGAGCCATATTTTCTGAACCATGCTTTATTTCTGTAGTTCTTTTCTGAATTCCCTCCAGCTTTTCCAGCATTTTCAAGCGCAGGATCCAAGAGGGAGTACATATCTCAGCAATGGGTTCGCAAATCTTGCTGACAGCGGTAATAATTCCTCACCACGCCCCCTCAATAGTCCATAATTTTCAACAATACCACAATATGGAGCTAACAGTGACTGTCCAATTGAGAGTAATACATTGTGCGTTTTGATCAACAGGGAAAGGTTTTGAGGAACTTTCTCTTGTCAAAGCCTGATATATACTCCAAGCCCTAATTATTGACCAAGTTGGCACTTTGTGCAACAATGTCTTTGGTTGTAAATTAGCTGGTTTTAATGGTCTGCAGCAACGCTTTCGATATCCTCTTTAGTGCCAAGTTTGAATGATGGGACTTGCTATATATGCTGACACTTTTTATTCTTAAACACCTGACGTGCAATATGATCCCGTGAGTTTTAAAGGGTAAGATAAAATGTCAAAATTGTTCAAAAGTATCATGTATATTTTTTACTGGGAAAGTTACATACTCAAAACTCTAATCAGTCCACCTGGATTTATGAAATCCCTTGTTATCGTAGCGGTGTGAAAACTGGACTACAGATAAAGAAAATGGTATTTTTATAGAACGGTCCTTTGAGATGGGGCAGCTCCTCTGTTGTCAATGTAGGCCGAAGTGCCAGTGGGAAGTGCAGTACATGACCTTAGTCAATTAGCAGGGTCTCCTTAATCTCCTGGGGTTACTTTGATCTGCAATATCAAGTCTAACACCTTAATGAAATTTTACAGATAGTCACAGAAGACATCCATGTAGCGAAAAAACAATTTCATTTTATACCGAAACTCCTAACACATGCTTAATAAATCCCCAGAAGGGAAATAATAACTATAACCATATTCAACATAAATTTCTCTCTCTTTTTTTTTTTTTCACCCCCATACTGTGTTTATGGCTGAGAAAAACAAGATTACAATAGACAGGACTTTGCTCGTGAAAATTGGGAAGAGATCAAGCTGCTGATTCACGTTTTTCTTGTGGAAAACATGTTACTTGTGGCTGTTACATTTTAAAGCTCCTGAAATAAGGGTGGTGTGCCAAATCTTACTGGTATTTGTTGTGAGACTGTATTTCTGATGATACGTGAAAATTCCATGTACCACTGTCCTGGTTTGTGTATTCAACCCTGCTCCATTTTAGAATTGATGCTCGATCAAATCTCTTTTGTCACTCTGGTCTGATCAGTTCTGGTGAAGTTAATTGGCCTGTTTCTGATAGTGTTACTAAGTAACGAGTGGCAACAAATTTCTGATCATGTGTTGACTTTGCTTGCTGTTGTTTTCTCTGCTTATTCGGGCAGCTTCACCTGAAGGATTCGCAAGGTCCAGCTTGCAGAACTGCAGAAACTCTTTACCGGGAATTTTTTTTTTTTTTTTTTTTTTTTTTGCTGGGAAAAGGCTCCAGGATTCCCTGCCCAGAAGTGAAAATACTGCATGGATTTGTGCTGTCTTGAGAAAAAGAGAGAGAGCAAAGGATGGGGTTTAATTAGACCGCAGCTTTATTAACTCAATTTATCTGGGAATTACGCAGGGCTAATACACATGATGGCTGCTTCCTCCCTCGCTGGTGGTGCGTGTTGTCACTGACCCCATGGCTGTGGGTGCCCCTCGAGGGTGGGTGGTGAATCCCAAGGTTTGACCTTCTCCTTTCTGCAGCTTCTTGCCTCCTCTAGCTTCATCAGCAGTGGACACCCAGCAGGATCCGGCTTCACTGTCCCCCGTCAGAGCACCCTGCAGTCAGCCCAGGGAGAAGGTCCTGCCTCTGCCCTGATCTCCTGCTTCATTGCAAAATCCCTAACATTTTCCAGGTGGGAATCAAATGATTATTTTGGATTCCTGGTGGTGAAAGATCAGAGAAGAAGCCGCTGCAGCCACTGTGGGGCCCTCCGACTGTGATTTGGGGAGGTCCCCAGTGGTGCTCAGGGGACCTGCTGCCCTGTGCAGTGGCAGCGGCGGTGGTGGTGATGGCTTCTCTCGGTCCTTTAAGGCCAGCCTGTGTGGGAAAGGGCTCAGGCAGACGAGGGAGGGTTTCTACACTCTCCATGGGTGTGCAGAGGCAGAAGCCCCTTTGAAGCTAATTGGACGGCTTCTGTGAGTAAAATAAAGAGGATGTGCTCCTTTCTGCTGCCAAACCACCACATGAAAACTAGAGCATTTTATTCTCTGCTGCTGTTGCTTGCAGGGCAATCCCTCTGCTTATCTAAGGCATTTCACCAAAATCTCTTTTTCTTGGGGTCTGACCTGCAGTCCTGAGGCTTTAAAGGTGGAATTTTGCCTGAGCGACGGCTCCAGCATTCACCACCGCAGCTCAAGAACATGCAGCATCTCTCCTGATGCTCTACATACCCAACATATCTACCCATAATTAGATATGATTAGAGGAACCAGAGATGTTCAAGAGCTCTATTTTATAAATTGCTTTCTGCAGTCAAATTAAGGTTTATTGCTGAGTGTCTTGTGGTTTACGCCAACTCCGATTTGCGCAGTTTTATACCGTTGTTTTGCTTGTTGTGCTCGTGTGGCTATATAGCAAAACTAAATCAGCTCTCCCCGTAGGCCCAACCAGTGAGCTTTCCAGTGTGCAGAACTCAATGGACAATCCCCATAACGTTTTCTGGGTTTTAATGTATTCAGTAACTGTAAAAACCTCTTAAAATTGAACAAGGTTATAAAACTTGGCTCTATACAGATTCCCCTAATTAGCATATGACAGATACATGCAGTCATTCCACTCTGCTCTCCTCCGGTAACTGCTTAACAGAACTATAAAACGGCTTCCACGAGGTAGGGCAGGCACCGGCTTTGTCTTCGCACACATCTGTTGCATTTTTTAAAGGAAAAATAAAGTTTTAATTTTTAAAATCTCCATTTCAATAATACACGAAAAAATGGGAAAAATTCTGCTTTATTTTCATCCAGGTCTCATCTTACATCTCTTTCAGCATTGCCAAATGGTCCCAAAGTACTTTCTGTCCGCTGTATCATTCCAACCGTGGTGATGGGCTCCTGGTGACCAAGGGGAGCGTTGTCGAATTCTGCCACTGATGTGTCAGCCCTGGCCGCGGTTTACAGCAGCATCGGGATTTCTGTAAGTGCGTGTGTATATGCGATGTGGGTCTGGCTGGGAGGTTTTTTTCTGGGGTTTAGTAGAAGAATATTGTGTATCTCCTTATCAAGATATGTATATCCACAATATCAAGGTGGGGGTCGGTCTCTTCTCCCAGGTAATAAGTGACAGAATGAGAGGAAATGGCCCCAAGTTGCTCCAGGGGAGATTGAGGTTCACTCTGAGGAAGAATTTCTTCCCTGTTGGGGTTGCCCAGCCTGTCCCAGGCTGCCCAGAGCAGTGGTGGAGTCCCCATCCCTGGAGGGATTGAACAGCCGTGTCGAGGTGGTGCTGAGGGACAGGGGTCAGTGGGGACCTGGCAGTGCTGGGGGAGCGGTTGGACTCGAGGAGCTGGAAGACATTTTCCAACCTAAATGATTCTGTGACCTCTCTTAAATGCTTGAACTGTTTGGCGAAACTCACAAAATCAGATATTTGTGTCAATAGGAACCCCTCAAACTCAAAATTGCAAAAACGCCAAAACCACAGAAGTCGTGCACGTGTTTGAGTGAATTAGCTGAGTTAGGATTGCAGTTCTCAATTTTTTCCCTAAGCAAACAATCCTTTCATTAACTATTTATAAATTATTGGGTTTTCAGTTAATGACCTGTGTCTGAGATGTGTTAGGTAAAGTATTTTTCACAAATATTCGTAGGTCTTTTGAAATAAATTAATTTTTAACCTTTTTGGTCTTCGTTTTCCACAAGTAACCCTGCAAGCAAAGTGCTAAGATGAATTCTTCTCAAAATGGGGTTTGAAACGGGTGTTTAAGAATGTGTGAAAAAGTAAATAGTGAATATCTAAGCAAGAATTTTGATATTTTTAGCTAATTTAACTATTACAGTTTAATAATTAGACTTACTTAAACCAATCAATTTAAAAAATAAATCAGGTGCATCATAAATCTCTCTTGCCGATATTACATTTCTAGGCTTCAAATGAGTGTTTGGCCATGTGAGGGCTCACAAACAGAGAGACTGAGGAGGTTCTTCCTCTGGATTTTTATATTTGAACAGGCAG
>NW_010398364.1:61360-67787 GCF_000710305.1 Buceros rhinoceros silvestris
GTATTTGTAGATTTGAACAGTCAGTTTAGTGAAATAGAGGAAATAACACCATCCCCCTTTTACCGACAGAGATTTGAGTGTTTTAAAGATTAAGTAGTTTACGCCAAAGGAATTTAACCCAGATTTTTGAATCCCTGTTCCAGGTTTTAACTTTAAGATCACACTTCAGAAGTCATTTGGCTGATAGCATCCTTAAATCATGTTATGAAGAAATACAGTATCTGCTCTAGAAGTTGCTGTTTTGTTCCATGGAAAGCAGCACCCTGCGCTGTACAGCAGCCACATCGGATTTCTGGGGGTTGTAGCCCTCAGGAAAGCGCAGGAGGGAGTTTATTTGTGGTGAGTGCTGTGGCCAACTCCCGTAAACTGGAGATGTGAAAAGAAACCTGAATACCTGAGAAGTCATACAGGAGACAGTCAGTGGGTGAGTCCAAGCCGAGCAAGCTCAAGCTCGGAGAAGTCGCACAGAGCAGTAAAATAGGAATATGTCTCTCCCCCCGCCCAGAGCGATGCTGCCAAGGCACGGAGCGTTATTTCCCCTCGCACTTTGCAGGGTCCTGTGCGACACGTGAGGCAGTGATGAGACCCAGATGGGAGATAGCAAAGCTCTCCTTAATGACTGCTGATGGTTTCCTGCGTGTAGCCTAATAGAAGCAGACAGCAAAGATTCTTATCTTGCTACGGGAAGCCTGACAGCACAGTATTTTTCTTGATCCTGAGATTATTTTGTTATAGACTCTATAAACACACTCCAAAAGTTACTCAGGTTCACATGGTGTTTGCTTATGCCTGTGCGCGAGAACATTTTGGTTGCGCAGGTAAGTCCCGTACGCATTTTTAATTTAAAACAATCTCCTATAACAGTAAGAAAGCTTTCACATCTAAATATGAGAAATCTCTGCATATCGGATTAAAAAAATCTATATTCATTGTGGGGGGGAAAAAAAAAAGAAAAGATTACAAAAGACCAAAAGCTCTAGGGTTCAAGCTAATTTTTCATCTTTTCTATGGGGAAAAACACTGGTAAATGTTAAGAAACACCCTTCAAGAACCTTTAATTTGTTTTTCACTCTCCAAGATATAGATTTTCTCCTTCCCATTTAAGTAAAAAAAAAAAATTCCTGTGGGTTTGTAGAGTCATTTGAGAAAATATATATACATTTGTATATTATTAGATGCTTTCTAACATAGCTTTGATTATGCTGTCAGATCAGCCTAGGCGGAATTTGACTTGTAGCCAGGTCCGCTAACTTTCATTATCTTCTCAGGAGGTATTTGTTCCTGTAGCTCACACAAATCAACTGCAGGATCAGATCCTTGTTCCAAAATCTTTGGTTTCATTGTGGTCAGCGGAAGAATCCCTACTGATCCACGAACACTCAGTCTTTTGAAGTTTCTGGGAGCAGGATTAGGTCATTTTAATTGTGTTGTGGCCGGTGATGTTGCAGTTCTACCATTGGTTTTGCTGCTGACCTGCTGTTGAGTTGGAAGAAGAAAGCTGGACAACATGGGAGCATCCGGTTCCTCCATGTTGAACCCAGGACACATTGGTTTTGCTGCTGACCTGCTGTTGAGTTTAAGAAGACACAAGTGGATCTAACCTTATTTAAAAGCAAAATGCAGAAAAAGAATTAGAACTAGAGCTTAACCCTATGTTTTAGTGTGGTCTTAGATTAACAGAGGTGTCAATATGCTTTTAGAGGTGCATGCACACTTATATAATGTATAAAAACACATAAACGTGTGTGTGTGTGTCTGTAAGCACCCTCTAATGAGGAATTTTGTTCGTAATACCAAGGATTTAAGTAGATGTATAACACTTTGCTTTTCTAAAATGGTCATTTTATGCTCGTTAATAAGTTAACATCCAAAGCATTCTGTGAATAATACCTGCTCAGAAAGGTAAATCTTCTAGTCTCCATTTTACAGATGGGAAAACTGAGGCAAATCAGCACGAGGGTGATGACAGCAGGTTGTTGCCACCATTAGAGACAAGAAATTGCCCCTAGAACTGGCAGTGGTGAAAGGGGGAGTTTGAATGCTTCTGTGCTCATCAGTCACTGCTCAGTGCTGGTGTCTCACAGTACTCTGCTGCAACTGGTTGTGTTTTATATTCAAGCAGAAACTGAATTCTGTTCTTGGACAACTCAGCTGTAAAGCTTCAGTTGTTGTAGCAAGGGTGAAACTGTATAGAAGTTATGGCGGACTTAAATAATAACAGCGTTTGCCTCCTGCCCCCGAGTTACAGGTATGAGTATGTGGCCAGGCCTGTTTATCCTTGCAAATTGCCATCACCTACTTCTCTGCTACAGGAGGCTTCAGATATGCATGCAGAATGCTGTGGAGATTAAAAAGGTGTGTATTTCAATGTCTAAGATCGAACCTCATTAAAACAACTTCCTACATCATTTATCAAAGCGAGGCAGAAGGGGAGATTTGGGGCAGACCACAGTAGCCAGTGACCTCCAATCTTAATTTCGTAACGTGAGTTAATACAGTTTGTGTTATGCTAGGTGCAATTTCGTTTTAGCTCCACATGTCTTAAACACATGTGAAATGAAAATAAAATATTGTTTCCATTAAATAAGGTGCTTTTCTTTCAATTTACATACCATCGACAAAGTCTTGGCCTCCGCATTAATGAGTTCCACTTGGATACTTGGAAGTTGTCTCTAACTTGGCTTTGTTCTCCAGAACTTACCCACGCAAGTATTTGCAGGTGTGCGAGAAAATAAGCTTTACATTTAATGAGTCGTACGCTACATTTATTATTCTCATCTGTCCATGTCCATATCTGGAAAGACATTCACCCCATAAATGCTATTGTGGCTGGGCCATTGAGCGGGAATTACACCAGGTGACGGGGCCAACAAAGGGCCCTCTGGCCACTTCAGAGCATAGTGTTGGGGCATAAGCAGGATTTAAGCAGGACAAAAGGCTTGTGCTGGCACCCTGTCCAGTTGCTCAAGTTGGCTGGAGCTGGCCAACTACTGCACTTTAATTTGCAGTAGAATAATCTTACAGCATGACTATTCGTATCACACATCGTCAATAGCAGCTAAAAACACTGAAGAATGCAAAATACAGCAGAGTGTTGCAACAGTTCACTAGGTGATTCGAAAAACCATGCTCGGACACCGGAGCGTGAGATGACAAAGTCAGGGCTGGGTATTTTTTTCCATTCATTTTCTTTGATGCATTTTTTGGATAGCTGGTTGGCTTTTGGGATGGGAATGTCTTTATATGAAGGCTCAGTGTAGTTTTATATAGAGATTTTTGGGAGGGGTTTTAAAAGCACAGCTGAATCAAGAAAATAAACTTTAAGCAAGAACTTAGTCTTCAGGCCTGAAATTATGCCATCGGTGAGGTCAGTGGCAAAACTATGGACTTCAAGATCTGTAGGATTTGACCTCTGGGGTTTGGAGCTGTGTTGGCAATAAAGAATAAATAAATCCTGCAAAATGATACATGAAGTTCATAACTACTGCCTCACTTCTTAGCCTATACAATAAAATATGCTAAAGATCTGGTACTGGCTTTCCCTATCGAGCTGATTTGTAGTCGAGCAGCTTGGAGCATGTTCTTAAACATGCTGAATAAGCTGAGGAAGAGAGAACTATCAGCAGTGTGTATACGAAGGGCCCGGAGCAAAACTTTTCTATGTCAAAGTGCATTGGATCAAACCCTAATATTAGCTGATCAATTAGAAATCAGGTTTCTTCAAAATCTGACCTTGCTTTACTCTTTGCAGGGCGTTTTCCACAACATCCATTTTTTTACCTTCCAGAGCACTGGTTTTGCGGAAATGAAAAGTTGCTTCTGTTATCAAAAAATAGCTTGAAAAAAATATTTTTTTGCTCTCTGTGCCTGCGGAAAGATTAACAGCTTTTGTTCTGACTAAAACTGAAGGCAAACGTGGACAAATTTAGGCTAAATTGGCTTGGTTGAAAAAATGTGACTGACAAGGTGGCGATAATACCCTAAATCATCTCAAACTATTCCTGGAACCACCCCCATAAATAGTTTTCCTAAAATTGATTCTTTCCATCCAAGGCAGCTCGTGGCAAACATTTTCCCAAGCAACCTTTTCATGTGCTTGTTTACCCAGAGCTTCCCCATCCATAAGTGCTCTCTGGAAGGTCAGACCCTGGGGGTCCTCCTACATTTAATTCCCTGCTGACAGGTATCAGAAACTCTTCTGTCTTCACCACTCTCGCAAATTTTGTGTATGGCAGTTGGAGGAGCTGCGAGATGAGAGGCCAACCTCCTCCATTTAGTCTCCTGGTGTTGTCTGCTAATGGGGCAGCAAGGGACCAAATCCAGCCAAGTCGCTTGGGCTCATTGTGCTATCGCTGGATTACACCAGCGTTTCCAAGAAAGTCGCTGTGAAAGAAACTGGGATTCCGGGGCAGAGCATGGCGGCTCCGCTCCAGCTGCCTTGCACTTACTGCGTGAACCCAGTAGCAAAACATGGGCGAAAGGTTGGATCTGGCTTGGAAAAAGGAATCAGGGGTGGTAAAAGAAAGGAAATGCTGCTGTCGGGTCTACACCCCCAGTCGCTGCTGCAGGTGGAAAAATGCCAAAAGCTGCATCACCTGGACATTGAAGATAGAGTGCTGGAGGGTTGTTAACCCGACACAGGCATGCTGTGGGGGTGGGATTGGGGAACCACTTCTCCACCTCAAAACACGTTCTGTGCATCAGAGACAGAACTCAGGAACTCTTGAGGAGCTCAGTCCAACTGCTTACGGGGAAGCGCGCGCGGGTCCTGCCCTGGCCCAGCCAGCCCCACCCCCAGAAGGAAGGCTCGGGCTATTTCCCCCCACAAGCCATAAATGTTTCATGCATTGTGCTAAAACTACATATGTTTCTAGGACACATTCACTTCTCGGAGACAGGCGGATGGCGTATGTGCTTGTGGGTTGTTCTTGTTTTACAACTACATATTTATGTTGGAAATCTGAGGATATGTCACCTTCTCCTTCATCCATATTCAATCTATAACTCAGCCAGCCGGTGTAAGAAGGACAAGGAAGTAAATATAGTAATATGACATGTTTATTTTTATTTGTTTTATTTCTTTGTGATACTGCAGTGTTTTATGTACTTCTCTATATCTGTTTTCTATTTTTCCCAGTGTTTCACAGCACATTTGATAAGTTTGGAAAATCATATATCTTTCTGGATTTTGAAAATTACTGATTTTCCTCTTGTTTGAGCTGTAACACTTCTAGCTTCTGTGTTAGTGGTGCCTTTTCCTACCTTTCTATGATATTATTTTAAAACTATTAGATATATTCTGCCTTATTTTTTTCCTTAATGCACTTTGCACTACCAGACTTCAGATTTTACCTGTATTACATGCTCATCCCATAGCTGCTTCTTGTCCTTTTGCATATTATTTCTGTCTGTTATATTTATACTTTTGCTGCTGTTGTTGCAGGAACCGGACAAGCCACCCATCAACTTCTAGCTGCACACAGGAGAGCAGTTACTCCAGAGGCAATATATGGAAGAGCAGCTGCGAAACCTGGGGGCTTCTGCAGCACCTCCAAGTGCTGGAAACCTTTGAGAAAAAGGTCATCAGTGGGTCGTCACTGGAGACTGGGGCATGGGAATTGCTACCTGCAAAGCAACGGGTGCAGCGTTTAAATGTGCCACAGTCTTCAGCACCATGAGCCGGTCAATACAAGACATCATCCTAGGAAGATTTTGCTCATAACTGGTTTTTTTGAGAGATGCTGTAATTCAGATAGGCACTGGTTCAGCAAAACTCTTGACCTTTGGTGCTCATGGGGTCAGACCTGATCATCACTGCAGCTCTTCCTGGCCTTACATCCTGTGAAACAGCATTTCCCACTGGAAAATCCTGGTTTAGAAAGTATGTGACACTTTTTTTTTTTTATGCAGCAAGGTTCCTCCTTCCCCTTGGACCATGCAGCAGATCCCACGTCCTAAGCAGCGTGACTTGGTAAGAAGCTCTGCAGGTGCACCTCGCTGAAACACTGAGCCGGAATTCAAATGTGAGAATGGAAATGGATTGTTTTGGCAGCCAACCTGCTCATACAGAAGGACTTGGGATGGTGCTTGAGGCACACGGTGTAGTGGGAGCGTGTAAGGTCAGTAAGTATGCCAGGACCAGCATTCCCCTATTAGTTGCCCAGTTTAAATGCTCCAAACCAACAAGCTGACGAAACCCTGCAGTGGAGCAGTGTCCCAGTGCTGCTGTGTGACAATTGGAGATTTCCTGGTGTTTGTCTTTCTCATTCGGTTGACCACCTTTTTTTTCCCCAGAAGCAAAACCGGTCCCCAGAAAAATCTGTTGCAGGGTACATTACAAAGCCAGGAAAAATAAAAGGAGCAAAAGGAAAGTCAAATTTCTTGTGGAAATGAATATAGGATTTTTTTTTTTTTTTTTTTTTTTTTT
>NW_010398364.1:67888-72942 GCF_000710305.1 Buceros rhinoceros silvestris
TTTTTTGCCGTGGGAAGCCAGAGCTCTCCCTGCTGCAAGTGATTCTTGGTTTAAGGACAAACAGTGCAGAGATTGCCAGAAATAAGGGTTGTGGGCAGAAAATTTTATTTTATTCTTTTTTTTTAAACAGTGCTAATTGTAAAAGCCGCATTGCTGGAAGGTGGAGAAAGGCTTCCAAAGTTCACTGACTTACCAACCCTGACAGCGATTCTCCTGACAATGGCACAGCAGGTCCACAGTGGCAAAGCCTAATTGACAAAGATCAAAATCTAATTTGGATAACACCAGGAGCCGAGGGGGTCATGCTCCAAATAGTGCTTGAGCCACAACCAGCCGTGTTTGTCATTTCACGGGGAAAATGCAAAAAAGATCATTTCAGGTCCCCAAATGAGGAAGATGCCAATGATATTCAAAAGCACACGCAGGAAGAAGCCTTGCTCCTGAGGGTGCAATTACCGCGGCTGTGATGTGAAATGATAAAAAATATTAAGTAGGTTTTAATGTTGTAACAAAGGGCGGCCCTGCACTGGGCATGAAGAGGAGAGGAAGATCCTTTGGGCACCTAGATGGAAAACAATACGACCGTAGTTATCAGCGGAGCTTCCACGGCAGCATCTATCCTGTGCGTCACTGGGATGAGTATTTCCATACCTGGAATATAGGTCACTTCTCCTCATAGGACACAGGCATCTCACTGTTATTGTTATCTATTAATTCCTTGAAAGGGACCAGTCTAACCTATCCATGGCTTGAAATTACAACACAAAATACGCTGGTGGTCATCGTACCCTCATTTCCCCCTGTTTTCTGGGGTAACAGAGCACAGGCAGCGTGTTTCACGAGCTGTATCGAGTCTGACTCCAAAAAACCAAGCTAGGATGACGGAGGAAATGAAAGGCTGATATTCACAGAGAATTCCTGGTCTTTTCATGTGCGTTTCAAGGGCTTTCCCAAACAAAAGAAGGCTGAATATGGTAACAGAATATACTGTAGGATTCCTTTATATACTCAGTGTCATTTGCTGGCAATAAAAAGAAGTTTTAAGTAAATTTGGGAGCCCTCTTGACCTTTCGAAGGGGAGAATGTTGTGTTTGACATGTCCATCTACCCTCTTGAAGATTCTGCAAGATTTTACTCGCTCCCTGCCTCTGTCTGCGAGTTGGATTTCGCCTCCCGATTTATAATTTGAAAATCGCAGTAGCGGATAAATAATTTCAAGACCTTTCCGTGTGTCAGACCTGAATTCATATAACCGGTGTAACTCAGTGAAGGTAACGGAGTGATAAGATTTTATAGAAGAGGTTTTCATGTGTAGAAGAGGTTTTAATGAAAATAAAGACAAATTATTTCATAATGGACAGCGAGAAGGAGGGCATTTGGAGGAAAATTAGGACTGAGCTGCGAGGTCACCTGGGCTTGGGGGTGCTGACCTGTTTGTTTTCCATTTTGATGCTGTGAAAGGATTTAGTTAGATTTTCAAAGTGACTTAGGAGCATGAAGTCTG
Source organism: Buceros rhinoceros silvestris (assembly GCF_000710305.1). Classification (NCBI taxonomy): domain Eukaryota; kingdom Metazoa; phylum Chordata; class Aves; order Bucerotiformes; family Bucerotidae; genus Buceros; species Buceros rhinoceros. Next base: position 69,393 of record NW_010398364.1, read on the forward strand.
TTGACTCAGCTTTTCAAACATGGAAATTAGTCCAAAGCACAAACCCCAGTGCATTTGTGCTCCTAAGCAACTTCAGGTGGTTTGGAAAACACAGCCCCGTTCTAATGCTTTATAGAAAAATAAATACTAATAAAGTAAATGAAAGCAAGAGGTGCACATGCCTGCTTTGGCAGCTTGAAATTATTTAGAGGATGAATAAAAGGACAGTAATGGAACGATTCCTGCCGCTGGCCGGCACTCTCGGTTTTGGTAGTACTTCAGTTTTGTAGCAATTTGGCAAACCTCTTGTAAACGGTCCAAAGACGCTTCAGCGGAGCCTTTAGAGAGCAGCAATCTGTACAGCACATTAATTTGGCACGTTGAGCAGCCCAGGTCTAGCTCAACGCAGAGGTAGCATAAAGACTTCTTATACTTACTGCTCCCGGTCGGAGGTTAAAGTCATCGACAGGCAGTGTTGAAAAGATGGCAACAGAGCTGCCCGTGCACCATCTGATCCAAGGGATGGCGTTTCCCCATGCTGACCAATACCAACACTTAAAAAGGAAAGAACAGCAGAGGTTTAGCTGGACTTTTTTGCAGCCTATGTCTTTTTTTTCATGCTATTTCTCATGAACTGGAGGGTGACGGGCTGGGCAGCACAAGTTAGGGAAAGGTGGGAGGTGGCTTCTCAGTGTGACCCACTGTTCGTCGTGCTTGTCAGGGTACTGGTGAGATTTAAGGGTTCTTTTCGTGACAAAAAAATGAATGATTTTTATATTCTCAGAGGTGAAATCAAACCAATCCCATTAATTTCAATTAAAATGTTACCTGTCTCAAGCTATCTCTTTTTCACCCTCAAAGACTGTTTAGGGATGGGAAAAATGAAATATTAATGCATTCTATAAATAATATGTGTGAGGTCTGTGGGGACACAGAACCCCCACATCATTAGTTAAATTGATCTTCCTTTTAGAATTTGCTGGAAATTGGGGGGTTGTGTGGCTTAGCTTTCAGGGAAAGCGGTCAACCCTGGGACTGAACTGCTGCGTATCTGGTATGGAGCTGAGGCTTCTCGTGCTGTTCCCTCTTTATTGTCATTTTACATGTTGTCTCATGTCAGAAGTTTCAGGAGGGGCTCTGGTAACCCTTGCTGATGCAATGAATTTGGCTATGACGTTTTCACGTGTAAGGATTGTGACCTTTAATAGGAAATAAATATCAAAGCACAATTGTGGTTCTTTGCCTGCAAGTATAGATTTTAATCTGATTTCCATAGTTCTTTCTCAGTCCCCCAAAGACAATTTTTTGTCAAAATGGACATTTTAAACACAGGAGACCATCACAGGGTGCGCGTAGCTTATAACAAAGCAGGAGCTTCACCTGATTTCTGCAGGAGCTGTTGTGGGCTACCTCAGCCTCTGCTTGAAAATAAAGCACGGTGTGGTTCCTTCCTTCTTCCCCCAAATGCAGCAGAGGACTTGCTAAATCTAGCAGCCTTTCCCCTCTTTTTTCTTTTTTTTTTTTTTTTTGTAATAACATAAAGTTGCTGCATGAGCAACCAGCGATGTTTATTAATAGAGATCTCCAATTTTGGAGTCTTTGGTAAATTGAGAACATACTGAGAAAGAATCTTATCGCTCGAATCGGAGGAAATCCATTTCCAAGTTGTCTGTTTTTCATCAAATTAAAATTAGTTTCATGGGAATATGAGAAGGTTTATATAATTAGATAATGGAAATTTGCCTAGGTTATCTTCCACTTATTTGGATGTAACATAAATAACAGGAATGTCACATCGTGCCAGTATTTGCTCATCTAACTCAGCACAAATCCTGGGTCAAGTACAAAAAGATTTGAAAACATTTGAGTGCTCGTTGCTTAGAGACCATTTTTAACCACTGGAAGGATCTTGCTCAAAATTGCAAGGCAAAAAAATCTGAAAATTGTGAATAGTGGCAAGCCTCTTCCAAAGACTTTGCTGAGGCAAAACGCTCCCAAGAGTCATCCATGAAGTGACTGAGGGTCACTTCCCCAGCCAGTACAGATATGGGAGGGGGAATTATTTGGACATTTTTCCTCTTTTCCATTACGGCCAGCCATAAATAAGTAACTCTTGCTTTTGAAAGTTTCTATTTTAAGGATTATGATAATTTCTGCTCTCTGTTCTCTTTGTTGATTATTGAACCTGGTTGGTTTAGGTGAAAATCCCTGAGATTTGGAGCCTGTCCCATGGCCGAGAGGTTCCAGTGACATGTTGGTGCAGCAGCGGCAATGGCTGGAGCAGCTCTCAGCCCTCCCATTGCAACGGGCTCCTCAAAGGATTCATGTCCACTAGTGTCACAACAAACTATTTCCCCTACAAACTGCAAAGCGAGGGAGCTGGAGGTCAGATCAGTGACAAAGGATATGAAAGTGAGTGCAGGTGACACTGATAGAGAACCAGAACGGGGCTTTCAGGTATGGTTTTATTTTCTACCCAATTAATAACAAAGAGATGTGGGACCGAGTCCTGCTGTTGGGGAGGTGCAGGGGCAGAACTTACAACGAGCTGCAGGTCAGTGCTCAGTGACAATCAACATCCTCTGTGGTGTCTGCAGTGGCCTGGGGGCTTCTGCTCCACACCACTAAGCCATATAAACTAACAACAGCTTTTTTATATTAACCACTGACGGGTTTTGTCTTCCTTTATGAAATGCAACCCCTGCGAACACACCATCTCTTGGTGCTCTGCATGTGGCAACAGGCTTCTCTGGAAACTGGCACATGGAGAACACCAAACCATATCGATAAGTGTTGCTGCACTGCGATCAGCAGCTGGGGTGTAGACTTCCCGTCTCCCCCTTTGTGAATCTCAAAAATTAATATATCGTATGTGCTTCTCTGTTCCCTACATTCTATTTATTTATTTTTCCCTTTGCCCTAAATTCTGCATGTCTAACCCCTGGACACAGGGTTGGTGAGAGCAGATAAAATTAGTGCCTACAGGCAAAGAATTTCCTGACGCGTGCCTGTGTGATGCTCCTCGTGGTCCCCAGTGAGCAGCCAGCACTGCGTGGCCCGGGTTGGAGTGTTGAGGGGAGCTGGTGGCTGTTGCTGAGTTGTGCCTGACATCTAATTACGTCCTAGTCCTTGGCAACAGCTTGAAGATAACCTACCTCTTACCAATCAGCCTGGAAAACTGCTGCTTTGCTCCGTGATGCCTTTAGAGATTTCCACAGCGTTGCACCCCCTTTGGGTGTTTCAGCTGCCAGGTGCACAGTGGACCTGTGATCAGCTTGGAGGAAAAAACCCTTCTGGACCTTGGGAACATGCAGATGTTCCCCCTTTTTTGCCTGTTTTGTGGCTTCCCGAGTTTTCTCTGGGAGAGCAGGAGGAGAAGAGGAAAACGGTTTGCAGTCACTGCAGGAAGTTGCATTTCTGGCCTTATAATACAGCTGTCACTTCTCAAGCAAATACAATTACCTGCTTCCTAATTAGGATGAGTTTGGCTGGGATTATATGAGTCACTGGGAAGTTATATGCTGTCATTTACCCCAGAATAGCTCAATAGTTTCATAACTGTTTTCCCTAC
>NW_010398364.1:73065-76570 GCF_000710305.1 Buceros rhinoceros silvestris
AAGGAGGTGGGGCGCAGGGAGCAGGCTGCTGCCCGGGGTGGCTTTCACCAAAGCATCTTGCAAATAACCACGTGAAAGAGGAACATGTGGAAAACAAAGAGCAAAATAAGGAGTAAAAATCTTATTATCCACAAATAAAGAAACATAGGATAAAATTCCAATGTGAGCTTCCAGTGGATGTATTTAAAAAAAAAAAAAGAAATTTGTTCAGCTCAGGTGCATTTCCTCTGGAATTTTATTACTGAGACCAGAATTTTTAGAGGCAGAATTCTTCCTGTTCCGACAGGTAATCTTTCTTCTGTTTTCTTACTGTTCTTACAGACAAACTCATTATCATACTAAAACCAATGGAACAAAGAGGGAAAATCAAGAGTAAAAGTCTAACATTAGGGAAATACCACGGCTTTAGAGGAAATTCTGTTAATGTCAGATTCTTCCACAGCTGCTGTTTTCAGGGGGGTTTGCATAGGTTGATGCAGGGCTGCAATTTGCAGGTCCCCAATATCTGAGGATGTCTACACCTGGTAGATACTGGCTGTGCAACGAGAAGCTCGTTGGCCCACCAGACCATGAACTACTCGTTTTATACCGATATTTTAAGTATGTTTTGTGGATCTGCTGATCTACCATGTGCTGCTAGTGTTCCCTTCAGGAATGAATATTTTGGATGCTGCCTCCTCCCATAGCTGGTGCTCATGAGTTTGGGGCTGTGTGGTGGGTTAATTCCCAGCTTGGGGCAACGAAGCCTGTTAGAGCCAGCAGATCCGATGGTTTTGTGCCAAGACTGATGTGCTGCTCTGTGAATAGTGTGGTAGGACCCACTCATTACCTTGGCTGACTAGGAATGGCTGGGAGCATGAACTGGCACCTGCCTTAATTAGGGATAACAAGGCCTTAATTAGAGGAAAACACACCAAAGCATGGAAGGGGTGGAACCTAGAAACTGCTGTTATCAGGAGTCTTCTGAATGCAAGGGGTAAAGGAGGGCATAGTTAATGTTGTTCTTACTCTTTTCATTAGTTCACACCAAAACAGCACTTCAGTGGAAAAGATCATCTGTTTTCCCCCGAAATTAAATTTTGGTTTTTGGCTTTAAGATATGGGGGACAATATTAAGGTTGGCTTCTTGCATCCCTGGGGATGCTCCATTTCTGTGGGGGATTTCAAGCCCACTTACTCTAAGTTCTTTTTCTTTTCTTTTTTTTTTTTCCGCATTTTGAAGCTATTTTAAGCATTCTATAACACCGTAAGTGGGATAAATTTGATTAAAATTCTGATGGCTCCTCACTTTTCCCATGTTTGCACCTAAGAAAGAAGTAAGTTATACTGCTTTGCATGCAGTTTTAAAATTGTTTTGTTGCTAAACTTCCAAGTTACTCTTGTAGGTGCTCCTGAAGAAAATGTAAAATAGATTTCAGACTGGAAAGGGGGAAGAATTTGCCAAGGAAGGTGATACAGGGCAACCAGCACGAGTTGTGCACACTCCTACGGAGAAAAGTCTTTCCAGAACCCATCCGGTTCTTTTGTTCTGACTCAAAGCTCTTCCCCTGCAAAAAAGCTTAAATTATTTTGCGTCCCAGTTGTGAATTTTAAGCTTGGCTTGGAAAAGTGTAATGAGAGTTTGGGAAGTTCCTGGTGGCTCGTGTGATGAACAAATGAAAGACTGGAGTGACTTTTTTCTTATGTGGTTGGCAAAGAGGGAAACTAAGTCACAAGCTATACCGTAACTAAAGGATAGCGGTGTATTATTCAATTGCTGTACGAGATCACTACTGTATCATGCCCTACAGAACAAATTACATCATTCCAGAGATGCAGAGAGGCAGCTTTAAGAAAGGAAACTCATAAAGAGAGGGAAATAGCTCGAGTGTGTATATATATATAAATTGACACTTCACATCTGAGCTATTTCTGTTGCTGACATGTCAGTCACTATTGAAGAACATAGCAGAAAGTCCTGAAAATAGATCTAATGGGCAATAAATAACTGTGTTTTAATCAAAGTGTGTTATTCTGAGGTTCTTCTATTACATGAGCATGAAAATGTACAAATGAATAATGCGGTAATAATGAAAATTACAGTTTCCCAATTCTTAAATACTTGGCAATTAACTGCCTGATAAACCTCACTTTTCTCTATGTGGTTTTTTTCTTTCTTTCTGGGAATATTCAATAGTTCTAATTGCTGATCACACATTTCTTGACGGTTGACAGGTTTCTGTTGTGTCTATCCAGTCTAACTTGCTCCAAGTATTGCTCTATCTCTGCATGCAAGTCAAAGATCTGGTATCTGGTTTTGCTAACTGGAGAGGTCGTGAAGTCCTAAAGCCTCAGACACGTCCATGAGATCAGGGCCGATGGGTTGCACAGGTTGGCTCTGGGAGCAGCAGTGACATGTAGTTTAGGCCGTTCCTGAGTTGATTGCAACACTTCTATATTTTGTGAAACTTTAATGATGGACGTTCTCCGGTTTTTGTATTTTTAGTGAATTCAGAAATCAAAATCTGTTTCATTTTTGTACATTAGCAGAGTTGGTCTCCTTGTTTTAGAAGATGAATGCGTAATGTGGTGTAGCAATCTGCGCTATATTCTTACAGTGAGCCTGCGAGCTGGAGCAGGAAGAATCACCCGAACGCCAACGTGGTGTGTAGTGAGACCCGTTTATTGTTTACAATGCTTCTCTATTTATAGACAGTGGATTCTTGCTCACGTGACTGGTTACATAGTGATTGGATATTTTCCTTGTCACACAGACAGTATGCATCTCTTAAGGCGCTATGATTGGATACAGGAGTTAGTTCACGCACAGTTTCTGATTGGTTAGTGTTAATCAAACAGAGGCTAGTTAGAGATATAGTTTCCCTCGCAATAATGTTGCAGCTGGGTTTCGGCTGCTCAGTTTCCCAGAGAGAGGGGCATATTTTTCGCAGTTCTAATTTCTGCTAGGGTGATAGCAATATGTGGCAAGGATAGCTCTTAAAAGAGCGGGTACTAGGGTCAACCGGGAGCTCCGTGCTCATGACCTGTGAAAGCCCGTGACTGTTACTAGTAGGATTTTTTTAGGATTATCGTAATGTTTTAAGTTGAGATACTCACTATATAGACATAGGTTGGAGAGAGACTTTTTTTTTTTTTTTTTTTAGTCCAGCTGGAAAATTAACAAGTGAGTTATAGGATAACGTGGCTCTGGCTTGTGGCACAGGCTTGCTGTGCCTCTCCGACAGCTCTGCGCAATGCGGCTTCTTGGGTGTGCGCAGGTCCATCCAATGTGCTCTCTCGGGGTCAAATCACGTTTTTTAAGTTTTCTTATAAATGCCTTGCTCTTTGTTTAACAATGAGGAGGGCAACACAAATGCATCAGAAAGAGGTAAAAGCTGCAAAAGGCGTTTCCAGAAATACTCTTCCATTTGCATTCTGAATGGGGTCATCAGGCTGGCTCAGGGTAAACGGAATTGAAAATAACAGCGCTCGCTAAAGATGTTTTCTGTGTTTGCTGTAGTGGAGC
>NW_010398364.1:76723-85268 GCF_000710305.1 Buceros rhinoceros silvestris
AGGCAACACTGCCCCGACGCAGGACATGTAAACGTGCGAGGATCACCCAGGACCCCACAAATGTGTTGAGACTGGAGACGACACGCTGGCTGACAGAAATCTAAGCAAGATCTCAATTTTACAGAGAAGAGCGGCATGGTGAGAGCAGCCATTTCCTTAAACATTTATTAACCCCCTTCCCTGCAGATGTAACATTTCCCGTGTTTTTCCCCTGCACTTCACAACACATCTCAGTGCTCACGGCATGAACTTTACTGGGACTGATGTTTTTTAGTGGATGACTGGAGGTGAGCCAGAAGGCAATGACTTCCAGCCATCTCCCCTGGTGCCCCCCGCCAGCCCGCCCCACCAATGGCGAGCATCCGCGCCAGGGATGGGCTGGCAGAGCTCGCTCTGAGCGCTCTTGTCACCAGGGTCTTGCAAATTCATGCAATCTTTGGGCTTTTTGAGTTGATAAACACAAAAAATGGGGGTGGGTGAGTGGGAAGGGGATAACATTTTAATTCCTTCGTTGGAGCCATCAGCTCAGCTTTGTGTACTGCTGTGTACTACTGAAATTGCCTAAAGAATTAGTTGACGCGATTTTTCCGCTGATTGATTATTATTTGTGGTTTGCAATTCCAGCGCAGTGGTTGTTGTCCAGGCTGTGCCTTTTGCTTACCTTATGCAGCAACTTCTTGGCGCCAGATTGGCTAATTTAATCCTCGTAGTTTGTGCCAGGTAATGTTGAGGCACGGTCCTCCCAGTTGGGATTTGGAAATTTAGCAATTAGAGATGAGTTTTCAGCTTCTCTTCTGTCGCTTCTGCAGTCAGAGGGGAGAAGGAGAGAAGTAGATTCGGGTGGAGGTTTCTCCTTCTGATGGTGCCATAAATGTCCCTCTGGAGAGGGCCCTCTCCCCACCGACAGTAAAAGTCCCACGATAAGTAGCAGAGTACAAGCCTGGTACACAGAAGAAGAAACTAGGAGATGTAAATCCCTCGTTTCTGGTTCTCGAGGACAAGCTTCTTTACTGAACAACTGCTATCCTTGGCCTGATTTTCATTTATTTGTTTTCTAAAAATGAGAATACTTGCAGATTGCAAACGAACCCCAAAATTCTTATTGCAAAAATTAAGGGGAAAAAGCTGGCAACAATAATTTATAGAAAAAAATAATTCAGGTTAAAAAAAAGAAAAGAAAAAAGAAAAATAGGTTGTGTATGTATTGGGTTTTTTTAGGGTTTGCCTTTTGTTTCTAGGTCTGTGTGTAGTAGTTGGAACTCACTTAAGAATTTTTGCAACTAACGCTTTTCTCGCTTATCGGAAGGAACATTCTGATTCTCATTTAACCACTAGTTTCTTCTAATCGCTGCTTGTGCAAGCTGAGGCTTTAAGACAATCTCCAGCCTCAGTCAGACTTGCTATAACATTATGGAAATTGGCAACTATTAAAATATTTGCAGATATTTTTCTTGCCAGTTTTTCCTCAGTTCTGCTCGCAGCCATCAGCAGGGGACTTTTGGAGGTATAGCTCCCTGTGTAAGATCTTCCTGAGCCCAGTTCAGAGCCGGTGCCTGCAAACACAATTGTGTTCACTTCAGCAATAAAAACCCTCCCACAACCCAAATCCAAACGTTGTTATAAGCACTCACAAACACATGAATTTCGGGTTTGTGTTATTTAAGCTTTTTATTTACTGGTTTTCCTTCCTATTTAGGCATTTTTAAGTGGGAAAAATGCTGTTTGGAAACAAAGTTAGGCTGTATTAAAAAAAAAAAAAATAGAGTGAAATGTTTTAGAAGTTCCTATGTGGAATACTTCACTTTGGGCACTTTATGATGAAATATGTTCGTACAGGAAAACCTTGCTTCATATTTTTGAAAACACCTCCCACCTTCAGCCCTTCCTTGTCTCCTCCTGCTGCCATCGGTGGAAACGCGACATTCACGGCCCACCCTCAGCCGTGGGAGCTTTGGGGACAGGCAGGGTGGACAGGAGACCTGTGATATAAATTTCTCCTTGTCCCTTTGCCATGGAGGTGGCTTTGGCAGAAGGGGACAAATTCCCATGCAGCACTGGGGCTGCGTGCAGCAGTAATTGCTGGGAGCATCAAACCTCTCTGGAAGGTGGTACCTTCTGGGTGGATGTGTGGCACGGACACACATGGGAGCACCTTGATTGTCTGGGGAGGCTGCAATACAAAATCTGGTGTTACTGCATTATTTTGAACTATGACTTAAGGATTTAAAATCCTTTAGGAGGCTTCCTAGCAGTAGTTTGTTAATGGCCTTGTGTGCTGGTGCCCACCTCTGAGGAATTTCGATCAGCTGAGCTGTAGATACAATTCACCCAAATACATGGGGAAAAAATCAGTTGAAACGGTCGCGCGACAGATCGAACAGGGGTTTGTCTCAGGAACCGTCAGCATCCAGGCTGATGTGTGGCACATTAGCTAATCCATCCAAAGGCTTGCTAAAGGCGTTCTAAGACGAATCAGGGTGAGCAGTCACCGGGAGGAGTTATGGGGCAACGATTGAGAATCTCCTCTTTCCCCGAACGCTTCTGTGGGGCCGGCAAGGTCTTGGTCTGTGTTGCAAGACAAAAAAAGTGCTTCTCTCTCTCTCCTTCCGCACTTTCCCTGCCCCCCCCTCCACATCAGGAGCATAACAAGGAGCAGAAGAGTTTGAATTTAGGGCAATGATTTTGCCCTCTTACTAAATAGATTTATCTAGTAGCCATTGCGACCTCTGAAATAAGTGTGCTGAGTTATAGGTGTACAGAAAATCTCAGGCTTGAGGGAGAAAGGAAGGGAAAGCTGAAAGATAGTGGTGGTAGGTTGAATTCAGCCAGTTTGACTTGGACGGGGACTAGAAGACAACGTAAGTTACATATTGCTCACGCTGTGCTTACAGGAGATTTCTGCTCAGCAGCAAATAGTTCTTTATTCAGAAAAAATCAACTTTTTTTCCCCCCATTTTATTTGTTCTCCTTGTCTTCTGCCTTCTCTTTGTCTCAGCCACCCCTTGGCGATGTACGGTACTGGTGTGGAGGTAACAATTCGGCACCAGCTGAAGCACTGATTTGATTACTGTTAATTTTATGTCATTTGTCAGTGAGTTCTGAAACAGTGACTGTTCCGATGCACAGGGACTCAATCTAGCACTCAAAACCCACTTATTAGCCAACTGCTTAAAAATCCCATCTTGGTTTTCATCAGAAAACATTTTTCAGTGTCTGTGCATGGATGGGATGGAATTGCAAGCGGGATGTTGGCAGGAATGAGGTGGATGCAACAAAACGAGAGGAGAACCGGGGGTTTATTAAACATATGCAGACTTTTTGGGCAGCGATTCCAGACACGGGCTTAAATGAAAGGGGAGACAATAGCTGATGTGGTATTGCAGCCCTTGTTTGTAAATAAATTTTCTGCCCATTTACCTCTCTTGCACTAACCATTCGCATCCATTACATCACTGCGTGGCTTCTAGGATAAAGGGTGCCCCAGAATTAGAGGGTAATTACTGATTTCCAGGAGACACCACCCCCTCCACCTGCATTGCTCTCAAAACCAGTGTCTTTTCCACTGGGATGTGGGTGAGGATGGGGACAAGCTCCTCCAAGTGCCCCTTTCAATTTCTGGGTGAAAAAGGTAATAGATTAAAAGGAGGGGGTTTAAAAAGCGTCTTAAATGGTTAATTGAAGAAATGTTGGTGTGAAAATGAAGGAGGTTTTACCTGCTGAGTGTGGGTGGTGGGTTGGCATGAGGGTGCTTGTGCTTGTAAACAAATAAATTAGATAAACTAAAACACAGTTTGGGTCAAATGAGTGATGCTGTAAAAATGAGGCATTTTGGCTCCTGATTTATTTCTCTCTGTGAAGAGAGAGATAGAGCAACTCAGAGGATGACTCTCTGAGGGGCCAATACCACCACACGGCTGCTGAAAACACGTGAAAATTGAAGTATATCTTCTCTTTCCAACTTCTTCACCAACTGCAGAGATTTTATATTAAAAGCAAACAAAAACTGTAGCTAGATTTAGACAGACTAGAAAATGCAAATTCATGGCACAAATAAGAAACACGGGACATTAAAGAAAAGAGCATCCTGATTGCTTCGAGGGGAGGGATGCCTCAAGGGCTTTGGTTTTTTAAAATAGAAATATTATTGCATGTTATTTCTGTCCTTTACAATGGGATCATTTCTTTGGAGTTGGAGGTTGTCTGATGTCTGGGCCAATGTGGTATCTCAGAATAGTTCATCGTGGGAGGGTGGTTAGCCCAGCCCATCTGCCTGTCCTGCTCAGCGATCTCTCTTAGGTCCAGGTGGGCACCTCTTGGTGGCAATGGGGTGGATACAGGCCTGGAAACATGACCTGGAAATACCTTTCTTTTCTTTTTTTTTTTTTTCCTGTTGGTTTTGGGCCATTCCTCCTCCCCTTTCTCCCTGGAGATTTACTGTATTAAATTTTCTGTTTTGTCTAAAGGGTCTGAACAAAGGGAGATTTGTAGAAGATTTGTATGAGGCAAGGACTCATATTTGGTCTATATTTCAGAGAGGTAAAATAAAACGCTGAACCTAGTACGGTTAAACCGCTGTGGGAATTTTCCTGGGTACCGGTGGCATATTTCTTTTGTGATCCTTCAGAAGGTTAAGGGTGAAGCTGGAGCTATATGAAGAACAATTTGTTTGCTCTTAACAGAGGCAAAGATGGATGAAGCTGGTGTGCACAGCTCCTGGGTCTTTCAGTCATTTCTTTTTAAACCTCATCGTGTGACTGTCCTGTTGTAGCTCTTATTCAAGTTCCCTTCTCTGTTTGCATGATGTTCTTGTGCTTCCCATACTTGACTCCACCTGCAGATGAGTAAAACTTCCTAAAAAATAGTAATTGCACTAGTGTTGTGAGATGATGCACGTATCTGAACATAAGCTCTTCATGATTGCGTACTCTTTACTTGGAGGTGCATAAAAAGTGTGGGATAAAATAATTTGTCTGGTAAACTGGCTTTGAAAAGGCTTGATGCTGAAAACATTGATTAGTGTCATCATTCCCTCTTCAATCTTCTTTTCTCCATGCATCCTATGGAAGGTTGAACAACAGCCTTAGTTTATATCAGGGTTTTTTACCCAAATGTGCAACACAATAGATGGGAATTTCATCAATGGGAGTAGATTCTGTCTTCCCAGCTGCACATTGTAAATCATACAGGAAGACTTCTTTGGTGGGAAAAAAAAGGGGGGCAATTTTACTTACTCTCTCTGTACCTTTGCTACCATGAAGGGTTTCTTGCCACTTTGTTCAGAGGTCAGTGTGGACTGTTCACCTCTGATAGATGCACGGGACCATGCTTGGTGGAAGCTGCTGGGGGAAAAGGACCTATTTTCTTAGCTGTGGCTTTCCTGCTGCTGGGGAGGTTGTGAGTTTTCCTACTCCTTGTTCTGTTCTCCAAGCAGCAATTGCATCGTACACTCACAACCCTCTCTTTTCTTTTTTTCCTTTCATGTGTTTGGAGGACAAGAAGCAGTGGGATTTTTGCTCAGTGGCTTGAAAATAGTCTGTAAGAGTCATGGTAGCAATGAGTATATGCCAAAACATCTCTCTGCAAATGCATGTCACCGGGCACCTGCCCTCTGCGCATAACTGGATGGTGGTTTGCAACCCAAGAGAGCAGCAGTGCTTCCTCAGCTCATGAGATGGACTTAGCAAAGCCACCGCAACCATCTCCTTTCCTGACCCACCTGGGAATAGAAAAGCTTGGCATGGCTGGAGGGGGGTGGTTGCACCATCAGGGAGAAGGCTCTGTCCCCAGAGGTGTTTCACACCAGGGGATCACCAGCTTCTCCCTGAAACTCCAGCAGGCAAAAATCTTGAAGTATTGGAGAGGAGGACAAAAAAAATTAATTAGTGTTCACTAATTAATTGTAATAATATCCTCTAGAATCACTGCCTGGAAATACAGGAGCTTTGGCCTTGTGCCATGATGTGATGTGTGTGGCTGCTGTCTTTCATGTGGCCACACATCCATTCTGCGACCTGACAGTGATGATCAGTTTTTAAACATTCAATTGCTGCCATTGTTTTACTGACGGCCTTTTATAGCCTTGCTTAGCCTGTTAATATCTGACAGCAACTGCTATTGATAGCAACGATTTAGGTATTCTATAAAAAAAGAGAAAAAAGTTAATTCTGTAGCTGCAGTGGTTTTTTTTATTGGTGTTTGTAACTCCCTAATACCGATAGGGCTTAGAAGAAGTTGAACAGTCAACACTACAGAACCATCCATATCAGTAATCAAATATAGTCCGTATTTTGCCAAGGTTCCTGGGCTGTCACATCTGCCATCACCACCTGCGATCATTTTCCTCCTTTTATTTATTTTTTTTTTTTTTTACTAAATAATCAATCAGAATATTCTGGGGGTTTTTTATTCCCTTCCAAACATTTATTACAACTGGCTTTAGTTAATGTTTTTTTTTTTTAAAAAAAAATCAGCGAGGAGGTGTGGGGGTAATTTTGCACCACGCAGCCTTTTTGAGCACAGCAATGGTCATCACGAAGCCCCATACACCCAACTGCACAGAGCGGCTCTCCATCGGGTGTGTCATTAATGATGGGTGAGCCCACGTTTGTAGACGAGAATTTACGGAATAAACAGATGCGTAGGACTTTGCAGTTTTCTGTTGCTATCAGAAAGGTCTGTCTTGGAGCACTGGATGTTGGTCATATGCAATGAGTATGTTTGCAGCATCCTCATTCTTGGTGACGATGGATAGGCTAGACAAGGACCCATCCTGACTTGTATGTCCCAGCTCTAGGGTGGCTGGCAGGTGGGAAAAGCAAGAGGGAAACAATCTCTTGATGGAAGTGGAACTAATTTGGTCAAGTGTTGCTGAAAGACAGTGAACAAAGAAGACCATGATGCTACGTTTCCTAGGTTGCCTTTTGAAAACAACTGCACTCTAAAAAGCAAGGAATGTAATAAATTAATTTATTTTTTTAAGAAAGAAAATTCCAAGTATGTCATGTTTATGTGACAGTAGTTATCATTACACGTTGAGTACCTCCTCAATGATTTTAAAGACCTGAATTAGGGATGCTTCAGCAGGGTTTTGGTCTGAACCCCTTCGCTACCTCTGCGTGTCCTGGTTTGCCTCGTGCGTTTGTGCCAGCACCGACACAAGGAGTTGTTAAAGCACCCTTGTTTCCAGGGAGAAAAGTGAAAATGTCAGCTCTGGTGGCTTTTAAAGGCAGGAGCAGAGCAGAAAGGGCAGGGATGGGAGTGGAGCAGACACTTCGACTCATGGGGTTTACTACAGGCTGATGGTAGACCTCTCTTACATGAATATTTTAAAAATAGCTCTCTCTTTTATATGCCATTAGTTAAGAGATACTGCTGGAAGGATACTTGGAGATAAAAGGATGGCCGTAGTCCAACCTATTTGTGAGAGAAGGCTTTTCATGTCGGTTTGTGGGGAATGAACCCCGGCGATGTCTGGAAATGAGGTTTCCCAAATGTGTGCCCTGTTTGCCCCCTTGCAGAGCAGTGCTGGCTTTCCTCAGCACCCACCGCAATACAAACCGGATCCTCGTTGTGCGCTCTAAGAACTTCAAGACTCGTTGCTATAAAAAGCTGCCTTGGCTCCAGTCAGATTCCTAAGGGTACCTATGTAGTTGCTTTCTGAAGATGTGAACTGAAGAGATATAAAAACTGTGCTTTGTGGCAGATTTTTCTACGTTCAAAACTATTCAGGAAATCGTGGGGTTTTTTTAAAAAGGGCGAACCTTAAAAATGAAGCCCAACATGTGCCTTGGTTGAGCTTTTTAAAATATGACACATCCCCTAAATATGTCACATTTATTTTTATAATATTATAAATAAAAAGTTGAGTGAGAAAATAATCTCGTTGCTGTACTTGGGAGCGCAGCCTCTGCCAGCAAAGGTCTCTGTAAACAGCAGAGGTCAGAACTGCTTGGGATCTCTCCACCACCCACCCGAAACGAAGGAACACATTTTTATGTGCACATTACATAAAACTTACATAGGTATTCCTCCACGTATCGTAAATCCTGTTGACTAGGGTATGCCAAGCAGATGCCAAAAAATTCAGGGGGAAAAAAAAATAAATCTGTCTGTTAACCCCCTTGGCTCTTGTTTCTTAACGCTGACATAGAGCTAGATGTGCTTTAATGTTAAGTATTTTGGCCTGGGAATTTTCTCATAAACCCTTTTGGAGAGAAACCCTACAGTTTATTGAAGTGGGTTTTTCATGAGAAGAGGCCAGTTTTGATAAATCCTCTCACTTAAGTAGAGAGTTTGTTGTCCAAAGGTCCTTTTTCTAGGCTTCAGAACAATTTGGGATTCAAAACAACTATCTTTTTGTTTAATATTGTTAATTTGTAGAAAAATGAGAAGAAATAGTCTTGGACAAAAAGAAATCAATTTTTTTTAAAAAAAGAAATTTTGTAGACTTTTATTTTCTTAATTTCACAATGACACAGGAAACGGTGCAATGGGAGTTGGAAGAATCGCTCTCTGCTTCTCCAACCTTTATTCCTGTGGGAAAGAG
>NW_010398364.1:85361-88882 GCF_000710305.1 Buceros rhinoceros silvestris
AGAGTTAGAAATTGTTTTTGTTTATTCACTTTTTAACCTGAAAAAAATATCCCTAAGTAACTTCAAATGCGCTTCCATTAGTTGCAAGTCGCACACAGTTTTGGTTTGAAGCCACGTGTCATTTCAGATCGCTCTGTCATTGTTATATTTTTGGCTACGGAGCTCACCAAATTACCTGTCACGCTGCTGAGGTTTTGTGTTTCTGTTTAATTCAGCCGAACTTTCTGAGGTTCCCCCAGAGACGCGGCATCAGGATAAATTGTGGGCCAGTGAGGTGTCACTCCTCGCTGTGCCTAAAACCCTCTCACTCCAGTGATTTCAGGAGGCAAAAGCGAACAGTGTGGTCGCGACTGGGGTGAATATATTTGAATTGGGAAAAAGGCTTGTGGAAAAAATGCTGTGACAACGTCCTACATCCAGTGTCCTTGCGTATCTGTGCTTTTCGTTTCAGATGTTCAGAGCATCGCTGCCATCAGAAGGGCAGGAGAAGCTGCTCCTCTGCATTTCCTCTTTAAAATGTTGGGGTTAATGATAAGAATATTTTGTGTATTCAAGTTATAGGATCACAGAATCGTTTAGGTTGGAAAAGACCTTTCAGCTCCTCGAGTCCAACTGCTCTCCCAGCGCTGCCAGGTCCCCACTGATCCCTGTCCCTCAGCACCACCTCGACACGGCTGGGAAACCCCTCCAGGGATGGGGACTCCACCACTGCCCTGGGCAGCCTGGGGCAGCCCTGGACAACCCCAACGGGGAAGAAATTGTTCCTCAGGGCCAACCTCAACCTGCCTTGGCATAACTTGAGGCCATTCCTATAATTCCTTGTGTGTGATACTACATTATGAGTCACTCAGGGGGTGGGTGGGGAAGTGGCACATCCCACTGAAATGCAGGCGGCGAAGGTGTGCACCTCTGAGACCTGTGGAGATGCAGCTTCTTTAAAATGTGTTTAAACTGCTAACATACTTTAACAATGTTCTTACTACTACATTTAATTATTACACAAGCTGTTATTGAAGAGCACAGTTCTAATGGGGGGGTGTAATAGCACCTTCTGAGATTGCAATAAATGAGACAACCCAGTAATGGTCTGTGCAAGGCTTGAGCAAAGCGGTTTTTATCGTGGGGAGAGAGCCAGCTGCATGCATGCACAGAGTCTGCAACATGAGCCTGGTGGTGAGGTGTGATGCCAGGTGACAAGTGTGGCTTCCTGGACACCGATGACCTTCACCAGTAGTTACAAGGTGAAACCAAAACCAAGTGAAATGAAGTTACACTGGAAAAAATAGAAAAACCCAAATCAAAATATCATCAAGGCCTTCATAGGGGCTTCAGCATTGCTTCTGTAGGCAGCAGGAAGGGGCCAGCCCTGGAGGCGGCAGAAGAAGAGAGCTGCTCCATCTTGGGAAGAAAGGTGCATGGAGCTCAGAGGAGGAGGACCAGCAGAGCCGTGTCTGCCTTCCCTTTCTCAGGCTGGTGTCAGTGGAAGCATTCCTCTTTTCTGTCCTGCTTCGCACCACCCTGATTTTTGAGGAAATCCCGCTCATCTGCCTCGTTTCTCAGACACCTCAGAAGGGAAAGCGCTTTAACGTGCTGCCACTGCTGGAAAAGGGGAAAAGGCTGAAAAGGGGTAGAGTGGAAAGTGTCAGATCGGAATTCTTCTGAAAATGAAGGTGTTTCAGGTAAGTAAGGAGTTGGTGTTTCAGTACCAGGGATCTGGAAGGACTCACTTGTTGTTTTGTTTTGGCTGTGTTGACTGCATTGATTTTTTTTTTTTTTCCCATGGAGGTTTTACATCCAATAATCTTGGTGCTGGTTGCTGCTCAAAAGAGTTTGTTTTGAAATTTGTTTTATTTTGTGTAAAAGGATTTGTAAGGGATTTTTATTTTCTTGCATGACAAGAATTTAGCTGCGCTCCGGTTTGGGTGCTGACACTGCAGTAGGAGGAGAAATGAAGTGCTTTGGGAAGGAGAGGGCTGGAACAAAGTGCATCTTTTCTGGCTTCTCCTTTGTACTTTCTGTTTTTTGCCTCATCTTGAGAGAGATTAATTCTAATTTATGCACCTGCAGGGTCAGCTGGTGACTGGCCCAGCTTTGCTCTGGGGCTGTCGGCAAGCAGCGGGTTATCCCAGCCCTGGTGCAGATGGGGCACCCCGCACCGCTCAGGGTGCTGGGGGGCGCCCTGGGTGCTCCTTGAGCAGCTGGGCCCCGTGTTGAGCAGCCACCTCTGCTCTGCCCATGGAGAGCAAGAGTCTATTTATCCCACAGAGTTCTTGTGGGTTTGTTTTAATTTTCCGATTCCGCCGGGAAACGCAATACAATATATGTATGACATGAGCCTCTTTGTATTTCTAGATTAGAGCAATATCACAGGAACAAGGGGAGATCGATGCTTTCATGAACTGGCTCCGCGTCTTAGAGGTACAAAGGTGAGGCCAAACAGTTTTAGCATAAAGAGCTCTCTGCTCTCCTGAGATACCAGCACGCCTGAAAAGTAAGAGATTTCCTGCATATCATGTGGAGAGAGGCATTTTAAAAAAAATGCTCCACCATGGCTTGGAAAATGCTTGGTGAGGGTGCAAAGGCAGGGGCCAAGGGGACGTAATGAGCGTGGACCTGCGAGCCCAATCCCAAACCCTACTTTCATCCCCATCTTTGTCCTTCCTATCTAATTTTTCCTCAAGAAATTTCTTCTCAACTATTTCACCTTCCTCGCCTTCAAGGTAACCTCACCAAACCCCAGACCTGACCTAGTGGGTTTAAGTTTTTGTTAGAATAAATCTACTCTTCTCCAGTGACTTTTACCCTGTCTAAACCTTCAGCTTTTCCCAAGTCCTCCTTGATCTCATTTGGAAATTTATTATCAATACAGGCTGGTTATACAGAATCAATCTCTGGCTACGTACGTCTGCTCGCTGCCATGTGTGTGACCCTGTGCGATTATTCATAAATAAAGAGGGAAGAGGGGGAGGAGGAGTGAGCCTGCGCTGTCTTTGATTAATGAACAGAGGTGCTGACACACACTAAAATCTTCTTGGAAAAGTATTTTTCTGCTCTTTTGCATTTTTATCTTCAAATAAGTGACTATCATCCATCCTGGCTTGTGGTTGCAGGGGCTGGTGGCTCCGGGAGAACATCCCGCGTGTGGGGTGAGCACCCGGGTGTGCGTGGTCCTCGCTGCTGGTTATCTTGAATTACAGCGATGATTTTAAAACACGTGTCAATAGGCTTTTAAGCAAGCAGATTCTGTTGTGATTAATTAATCATATGTTTTCGCAACTTCAAGTGAACTTTTTAATGATAAGCATTTTTTTTTTTTGGCTGTTTGTTTTTATACATCTGCATACTGCTTAGTTTGAACATGTTAATTATAATAAATAAAAAATAAGAAAAGCAGCAGGTGTTCTTTTATGTATTCTACAAAGAATCTTATTCTTTAAATTTTACCAGATTATTTTTTTCCTGCTGTTTCACGCTGTGGGTTTCACAACATAAATATTTTCTTTTATTCACATGAGACTTTT
>NW_010398364.1:89007-89698 GCF_000710305.1 Buceros rhinoceros silvestris
AAATTTTTTTTATTTTTCACATGGGACTTTTTTTTTTTTTTTGTCGGCAATTTGAAGGCTGTCATGGTTTGTGGAGAAGAAAACATACTTGTAATGTCTCCTTGCTGGTCCATGACTGATTTTACATGGACTCAGGAGTGAGTTTTAAGTAAGTAGATTACCCCATAATATTCTGAGTTAAGGTTCAAAGGGAAGCGTGTTTTTTCCTCTCAATTTCACTTGCAGGGACTGCGTTGGGAGCAGCTATTTCTATTAGGAGGTTATTTGTATTTCGAAATGCTGAGTTTTGTGTTTCACAGTTTTTGGATTTGAGTCTGAAGGGCTCAATTTTCTGAGCTCTTGAAAACACGAGTGCAAAGATGAGGGACAGATATTATTATTATTGTTCTTCTTATTATTATTGTTTACTTTTAAAGATGCTTTCTCACCCTTTCCATGACTCCAGGAGCTGGGACGTAGGGAGCAGCCATCGTGGCTGAGGGATGCAGAGGGGCTGAGTGTTACGAGAAAGGTCCCTGTTACTCGTCCATCACCTCCTGGGGACAATGAGTCCCTGGGTGGTGCCTGAGAGAGGGCAGCAAAAATCTAACCACAGACATTAAGCAATTTCTTCCAGCCCGCAAGTCATTTATCGCATCCCGAGGAAGTGGAATATTCATATTTAGATACTTGGGAGGGGCCGTGGGGTCAC
>NW_010398364.1:89872-99969 GCF_000710305.1 Buceros rhinoceros silvestris
TTTTTGTCTTTTTTAAAAATAAATTAAAAATTCACAAACAAAAACTCCAGCGAACAGAGTTAAAAAGGAAGAGCAGGCATCAACTTTAACTACATCCTGACTGAAATGTCTCCTTCTTTTTATTATTATTCCTTTTTTAATTTATTTTTTTATTAAATGCGAGCTTGGATGTGAGTGACTGGCATGGAAAACTAAAAAGCAACTTGAAAGTTTTGGAGAATTATTTTTGTACGTTTCAAACGCGAAGAGAGGATTATAAAGAGTTTAAAAGCTTTACCACTTCAACGTTATCCATCAGAGGCCCCTCTGAATGCCCAGATGAATACGGGAGTGGACAAGGTTCTGGTTCCTTTCAGAAGCTGCCTCAACCTTCTGGGTTTTTCCTCAGGCATTGATGTTTGGTGCATATGAAAGGATTTCTCCAGGGGTTTTTCCAAGGGTTTTGCGGGAAGTGAAGCAGATTGGGTGAAGTAAGAATACAGACTTAAGTTCTTTCTGTATTTTCAGTGGTAGAGAACTAACTTCTGCATTATCTCACAAACACATAGGAAACATAAAAAGGGGAAATTATGCAGAAAAACATAAATTATGTAGATGCTGGAAAGCCTATGCAAAACATGATATGTGCACATAATAGCATATTTCCCTAGGGTCTAATTGCATCCTTTGGGTACCTTTTGAAGCATCTGAATATTCAGAAGAAAGCAAATTTATTGTAATTTACAAAATATCACAAAAAATAAGGTTGATAAAGTGATGTATGTTGTAATGGAAACTCACTCTTCAGTCGCTTTCTCGAAGTTGACCAAAGACTGAAGTGGAATAAATTGGAGCGGGCGTTAGGTGGGGGATAGGGCTGCTCCCCCCCTTTCCCCTCGCAGCTCTGGTACTTTTCCAGATGCCTTTTTTGGCAGATCCTCAGCGCCAGCCCTTGCGAGGAGAACCGCGGGGCTGCTGCGGTGGGTAATAAACGGCTCATATGCCATTTATTTTCTTTACAGTAGCTGAGATTTAGTCAGGGTAGAGAAGCCCTGTGACAGCCCCTCGGAGTGGCTCTAAGTGGACATGATGGGGGAGGCCGGTGTCAGAAGGGCTCATCACGAGATCTGGTCTCCCACCGAACCTCCTCTTGAGTTCCACCGAGCAAATTGACAGATATTTCTTTGCATCAAGAAACAGGTAATCTGCAGATAATCAAGATGCCCCTGGACCAATTACAGCTGCCCTCAGTGATCTTTTCCCCGGTGGGATGAATATCTAAGCTATTGGGAAACCCGTGATCCGTCACCAAAATCTAAATATATTCACGGGGCTTTGAAACAGCTTCGCTGCTTTGAACTCCGGAGTCAAGAGGCAAAGTAAAACAATCAGAAATTCTTGCTGAGCCACATTTTAACATTTTTCTAGAGTCAGGAGGTTAGTGCAGCTCTTCTTGACTAACTGTTCCCTCATCAAAGGGAGAGTCAAATGCCCTAACCGCCTCTCGCTGGGCTCCCCTTCCACGTCGCAAGGATTATCATCAGCCTCCTGACACTGTTGCCGAAGAACAGAGACTGTTCCTTTTGCAGTGCCTCCATTTGATGGAGACTGGAGTAATTACTGTCGATGACTAGTATCTATATATAGATGTTCATATTTCAGGTCAGACATATGTAGGCACTTGCTTTGGAAAATGAACTCTTTTGAAGAGTGAACTGTCGGTAGATTTAAGAGTTTTCCCAGTAAAAGCTTGAAGGAGCATTTACTTTTGCCATCAGCACCTGTGATGACGCATTGCTGCGATGAGTCCTGAGCAGGGCACGAGGAAGAGCATCAGACCGTGGAAAGGACCATGTGTTTTACTTCTCTGAGGTGGTGTGCAATATGTTGGTCCTGGGACTGTTCCTCTCTCCCAGAGAGCCCTGAGAGCCCTTGGATGGGGTCACTGGGATTTGCCATCTATTATTTGTCTTACTTCCCTGCAGAGATCAGCGTTGACCAGCCTGCCTTTGGGCAAAACCCCTGTATGGGTGCAGCTGTGACCTCTGGAGTGGGTGGCATTGCTCTGTGGGTCTCATCCTGGTGGGATCCAGGAGACACACCCGGGTGCCTTCAGGGAGTCCATGCTACGCTGTTACTCGCTTGGCCTTACTTTGCTCTGGCAACCTTGTATTCATAAGCACATGTCCAAGCTTCCCCACGCTTGGAATTTAAATACAAAAATGTCCTGCAAAGATCTGTTGTTGGTTAGTAATATATTGTCAGCTGTCCTGCCAGCCTTTTTATCTTCTGATTAGCTTTGAAATCATTGAAGCCGGTGAAGATTCGTTTGTTATCTCAGTTCTCGAAGGACCAGAAATCCAGTGATCGCACAAATGTGCTGTGAGGCAAGTACCCATTTGTAAGATAGATGATGATTGCTTGTCGATACTAAGAAAAAGAGCTTTGTCAAATCTCAGGTTGTCTCCTTTTTTAATAAAAAATATTATTTTTATTTTCATGCTCTGAGAAAATTGTAAGGCTGCTAGCAGTAGGCAAAGAAAGAAAAAAACCCAACCACCCAAAACCCAAGGTGACTCAGATGTTTGTTTATTTGTCTGCTTTTTGAGGTATGCAAGACATTATTTTTTTTTCAGAACAAAAGCTGTCAAGGGAAAGAAAATACTTCTTTTATGATAAGCTCATGCAGGTTTACAGAATTTTTCTTCCTTTAATGAGCAAAGATGTAATCTACTTCATTGCCTTCTTTCTCTAATCATTGCCCTGAGATGGAGCTCTCCATCACAAGCGTGGGAGCCCGTGCAAGGCCTAGTGGGACTTGACTTGCTGTTGAGGAGACTTTGGGAGCTGGGAGCCTTGCTTTGGAACACCCATTTGGCCACCACACGCAGGTCTGCATGAGCACCCAAAGCCACCTACTTTGCAATGTGTCGGTGTAGAGGTGTTTTCTCTGTCAAAGCATCCTAAGACTGGGTTAATGTAAAGTCTGGGTTGGAAATGAGGTGCCTGGAGATGGTCACACAGCCAGCGTTGTCTTGGCATGGTACTGAGTAAAGGCTCTGTCAGCACTTCATATTTTCTGCCCTTCTTCAATACGTACGCTGTAATTTTAATAGGTGAAGCTGCGGGGAGATGCTCTGTAGGTAGGCTGGGTAGTAATCTGTACATTAAGGAAAAGATTTCTATGTGTTAATAGCATCTGAGAAGGAGACAGCAGGAAAACTGGTGTGCAAAAAAATGTGCTTGTAACAATATACCAGTTAAGTAATTTCTAACAAAAAATATTTAAATTCCTTAGAGTGATATTTCATACTAAACCTGAGATTTGTCAAGACACGTTTAGTGAGTGGGTCTTTACTCAGGGCAGGGGCTTGTTTTGGCTCACCCCTTCCCCCACCCCCTGGGAGCACAGTGGTAATTTGTACGGCCTCTCTCCTGCCAGGAATGGAGCTGTGTTTCCTTGGGTGCTCAGGGGAGCAGAGCTCAGTCCAAACGTCCTCTGAGCTGGAGTCAGGATGCGGCCAGCCTTTGTTTGGGGTGAGCTCCGGTGCAAGATGGGTTCAGTCCTCTTGGAACAGATGCTGCTCTGTTCTTTGTTAACATACTGCCTTTATGTGTCTGAAGGTGACAGTCCCCAGATCAAACTGTGCTAGTTCCTCCGTTACATCCAGCAAAAAACCTCAGAGCTAGGTGTAAAACCTCATGCTGCACCTCGGCTTTCCTCAAAAATCAGTGTTTTCCCGGAGGCCCCTGAGAAGCGGGAAACAAAAGAGCAGAACTTTCTAAGTGAGCACATACTTTATGTCCAATCATGGTATGACTTTGTCTCCATCACCCCTGTTTCTTCTAACCCTCCCTGTGTTTTTCCATGCCATAAAAATAGGAGCCAGGCTCTTTACGACCCAGCAGGAGCCGGGTCTTTCCGCTTGTTTGCTCTGCAAAGACTTAGCGTACTTTGGGCCACTGTGAAATGACTCAGACCGACGAGGAGGGTGGCTGGGGGTGGCTCCGTGGAGCTACTGCTCTGCATTTCCCTCTGCAAAGCTTTCTTCGAGAAATCTTCCCTCTGTAAGAGGTGCAATAGGAGAAGGAACAAAGATTTGTGATTTCTTTCTTCAAGAACTTTAAATTATTCAGTCTCGGTAAGGGCTGAGCTGTGAGAGAGTGTGAGCTAGGAGTGAAAAATGAAGAGTCGTTTGAGTAATGTGGCTTTTGTTTGTTTAAGAGGGAAAATACTCCTAACTCATTCTACTACCAGCTTTGACCTTTCCTCCCTGAGAGGGAATAGATAAGCAAAAGGGAAAACTGGGGGTGTGGGAAGGAGGGATGAGGAAGGAGTGGTATTGACTTTAAGCACAACTCTGTCATGTGAGTGTCCATCTGTCCGTCCATCTGTGAATATATTGTAATTATTAATAATATAAGTGATGTCATGGGTTCTTGGCAAGAGTATAGGGCCCCTGGGACAGCTCTGCAGCAAGTCAAAGGAAATCATAGTGGCTGTGCACACAGCTAGGGATCCATTTGGCTCACCGGGTGTCAGGATTTCAGTGCCAAATCACTCTCTGTGGAAGGGCAAGAGCATGGCAGGGCTGCACGAAAGCTTCCAGGGAGGTCAGGCCAGCTCTCTCCTCTGAGGAGCACCGTTAGCAGGGGAAGACCGAGTGCATGGTCGGAAAACATATAACTTAAAAAGCACATGGTGGCTCTGAACCCTTTCCAAGCCTGCCACCAGCCAAGGAACTGCACTTTTATAGTTTCACACGTCTTCATTTTTGTGGATTTAACTGGACCAGCAGCGTTGTTGTGGATTAACTGCGAGTTAAAAAAGCATTTATGTGTCCGCCCCTTATACTAAAAGGATATAGCATGAAATACTCCTCATGTCTCCAAGGGCTGGGTTAACAGCCTGCCCTTGCAGTCCTGGCAAGTACATGTGCCCTGAGAGAGATGACAGCACCAGATTCCAGATAAATTTCACATCAGCTCCTGACCTTGCTTTGGACATCTAACAGGGCTTGGAAGTGAGTATTTGAGAAATAGCAGGACCCATAATCCAGGACATTTACAGTAGCTCTCCCAGAAAACAGGGCTCTGGGCTGACATCCGAGCTGGTAGCGCTGGGCTGTCACAGAGGAACCACCTCATGCCCAGGGATCTGCTCCCCCTCCACAAGATGTGAAGCAGCCAAGTGTGCCCAAGGCAGGTCCTGGACCCTTTATGAAGCCTGGTCCTGGCAACCTCCCTGAGCCAGGCAGGTAAGTGCCAGCTGATAGGCACATGTGCTGTAACCCCAAAGAATTTCTAGGAAAACAGCCGAGGAAGAGGTTGCTTCTTAGAGCCATTATATTGATCCTTTAGTGGTTTTCAAGCTCTGATCTCAGTCCAAATGGATCTCACCAGGCTGGTGGGGATCTTCAACTGTTACTAAAAGGATTGGGATTAAGTTTTTGTGCCATCTCCATTTCTTTGCATCTCCTTTTTGCGGTATGGAGAATAAACATTTCCATGTCTCTATACCATGAATTCCAAAGCTATGGGGAAAAAAAAATACATTGTTCTGAAAACAGGCCAAATAAGTTCCTTAGTCTTGTAATGTGCAATGTTTTTTCCAAGATTTCTCACTTCACGTTTACTAATTTTCAAGCATTTGGGTGTTTGTTCTCATTCATAACACGCATTTGGGCTCATGTAAACCTTCCCGCTGCTAAGGCCAAGTACCTCATTTTAAGGTGGTCTGTTTTAGACAAATTTTTAAAGTAAAATACTTGGCTAGTTGTGGCCTCATTTGGGCAATGAAGACTTTGCCTCTCTTTCCATGAGCTGAATGTGGTGTGAGCGTGGTGAGAGGCTCAGGTGGGCTCAGGGACCCCTCGGTGGGTATGTGTGTGCCTTCAGGGACTCTTGGCTGATCCAGGTTTTTTAGGATTTTGTGACGGGACAAAATTTTAGTAAGAAGCCTCTGAAGCTGGCAAAATCAGGTGATGAAATCTGGAGCCTTCTTTTGACATGAGGGACCTGAATAGAGCTGCAGGTCAGAGCTGCATGTGCAATTTTGCACTTGCCACAAACGGAGTGAAGAACTGCATCCTATAGGGGACGGGGTGTCCATTCTGTGTTTGGTTTTTATTCTAGGCTCTTGCTATGTTCCAAGTGGAAACGGAGAACATGGAGAGTTCATCCGGTGTGATGGGTTTGCTGAGCACCTGGAGCTGGGAATCTTCTTACAGATTTCATGTGTTTTATATATTAAAGAAGAAGGTATGAAACAGCAGGTGAAAACAGTCCAAGTGAGCAAGTTTAAAAAATTACATAGAAGGAGCTGAGCCTGAACCTCGGGCAGATTTAGCTACAGGCGCTTCAGAAAAACAGCCAGGGAAGTGTTTAAGCCGAGGATATTGTGTGAGTGGTGCGAAATGGCTCCAGTGCAGAGTGGCAGCAAAAAAACCCCAGCACCAAGGAGATGTAAGGCATGTGTAGGTGCGTAAAAACCTGGAATTGGGACATACTTACTCACTGTTTGAGCAAGCAGGATAATATTAACAAATAAAGCAGCATTCTGTGAGATGGACTGGACTGCTGAGAAGGGAGGTGAGAGTATGCGATGAGGAGAGGAGAAACATAAAGATAGTTGGGCGATACTTGAGAAGTGCTGTCACAAAGAAAATAGTCATTAGCCCAGAGAAGTGGCCATCCTTGAAAGCAGTACGAGGAGATCAAGAACAGGAGCGGTTTAGGCAGCCTGTCAGGGGTGACTCGCTGACAGTGTGATCTTTTAAGACTTGCAGTTTCTTAAGGGACTCTATCACTGGTGCCATTTGAAACCAAGCCTCTGCTTTTTGCCCCATTTATAAAACAAGAGTGGATGAAGGAAGATTAAAATCTATTGTAAGGATGAGAACTTTCATTGATGGTTAAATGGTTCCGATGGACAAATAAGCATTTTATAGTTTACAAGGTATGAATTTGTGGAGAGGAAGGATACAAAATGCAATCTTGTGATGTTTCCTATGCAGATATGGATAACCAGCCTGATCAGAGAAGCCTATGCAATATTTCTTCCTATGAAAGGTCACTGTCACCTTTGTTCACTATTACCAAGAGGAGGAGAGGGACCAGGGCTGAGAAAAAGAGGAAAAGGAACAGCATAGAAGAGCAGCAGGAAAATTAGAGATTTTTCTATTGTGGCTGCATCTGCACTTGAAGCTCATAAGGTAACAGCAAGGCACAGGGGTTCAGGCTGAATGAACCGGTATCTGTATTCCAAAGCAGCATAACGGGGAGGCTTCTCATCAGCGATACGTATTACAGGGACTGAAAAATCCCTGCTGCATCAGTGCCTATATGAGCAAGATTAATGCAAAGAAAAAGACCGCTCTCTAGCCCCACCACCCACACATCTGCTGACCACCCTCATCTGCTCCAGCTTCGGCAGCCCGCGTGGCTCCGTGCATGGTGAGACGATGGCTGTGATTAATCAGGTACCGCAGGAGACGCCAAGCGTCTGTGGCCCCGCGGAGCCTGGGTTTGCTGGTGTCTGTGGTGAGGACTGGGAGGACAAAGCTGTCTGTGGCCAGATAGAAATAAGAAGAAAAAGAACCCCACCAAACTGAAAAAAAAAACCCAAAAACCCAAAACCAAGGGTGTTTCTGCGAAACTCACAGGAAGTAAAAAATCAGTGGCTTTGCAGAGCTCTGCTCCCAGTATTATTCTTTGTGATTAGGCTAATGAGCCCTGACTCTTACAGGTAGAGTATGCTGTGATACCCACAGGGGTTGGGATCTTCATCAGACAATTAGGTCTCTCCCTCTGTGCAGGCATTTTATAATAAATAATCAGTAGTCTTAATACGGTTTTGAAGCTGGTCAGCATAGTCATTAGCCGGCACAGCTCAGGAGTTCAGCTAAATTCACGTACTCAGAGTTGTTTGCAGTATCTTGCCTGCTAATGAACGTAAATGTTTTATTAAGGTAAATGTTTAGATTTCTTGAATACGTTTAGATTTTTTTTTCCCCACTTAAACAACAAGAAGAAAGCCTTGATGCATGAAGATGACCTTTATTTGGATGCTGGTGCTGTGCTCTCCCATGTGATACTGGCTCACATCTGGCTGGGTTTGGTACGTGCCGTGGTGAAGAAGTCTTGGTGCCCAGTGGTGTGTCAGCCAGCAGGACTGTTGCCCCTTTCTTCACAGACATGTGAAGAAAATAAGCACAGAGAGGAATATGGACAAATCTTGCATGGAAAAGAAAAAAAAAAACCAAATCCTCTGGATTTATTTCTGACTCTTTTTCAAGATTTCCATCTGGTTTAGCTGCATTTATAGCATTTTTTGTTGTGGTCTCCTCTTGTGCTGGGCCCAGCTGGCCTGCCCTGCTGTGTCCTGGTGATATACAGCAAAGGGTGGTCTACTCAGCAGTAACCCACCCTGCCAAGCACAGGATGCGTTTGGCCAGGTCTCAGTCCTGCAATATTTCTGATAATTTCCCACTCTCTGCTAAATTTGTAGAAGGCGTTTCAAAACTCATCTGTCAAAAGCATCAACACCGCTCAGATAACTGTTTTAATTTTATTTGATCGCTTCTAGCAGCGCATCTCCTTGGATGATTGATCGTGGCCTCTTTGTCGCAGAGTGCTTGGGAGAAGGTACAAAAATCAAACTAAATGACAGTGTTGGCCAGACACTTGGACTGTAATGAAACCAGCTCCTGACCCACAAAACTGATTTGCCAAAGATAAATCCCCTTTTGGTTAAAAAGCCAGACCGAACAGATGTCTTGCACGGTGCCCTGTAAATAAGCATCCTGCAGCTCTGGTAGCTCACAATAAGCTGCAAACTCCAAAAGCTGTTTCTAGAGATGACAACTGCAGGATGTTCCCTCCTTGAGTTATAGCTGGCATCACACAATTAGGTTTGGGATATGGGAAACTTGGGCCTACTATAGATAAGAGAGGTCATTGTTCCCTTGTTAGGCATCATATGCGCTGTTCAAACCCTAGAACTTTAGGCATTTAAAATCGATCCCTGAGTTAAGCACTTTGGCTCCCAGTTTGTCAGAGGAGAGGATTAATTTAGGAACCTATCATGTACCGCTGATTAAAAGCAGAGGCTGGACGCTCAGCTGGGACATTTCCATTTGAAGTCCTTTACTGGAGAGGACCGTCTTTGTCTTTCTGGGAAGGCTGATTAAGAGAAGAAAGAAGAAAAAAGGGAAGAAAAAGAGAAGCGGTGTTTCACGTCAGCAAAGATGGAAACCAATGGTTTGCCACATGGCTTGCAGTGTAGACGAGTTTGTGCAGGAAGAGAATAAGGTGAAACCACCCTGATGCTCCTGCTGCTGGGAAGAGCGCAGGAGCCAGTGCTGATTTTCCTCTGTCCGCCTCAGTCGCAGGACGTTAGCGATGGGGCCACAGGTGCAGACCCCAGTGGAGCTGCCCCTCTGCTCGAATGGGGTTTTCTGGTTTCCAGCACCTCCCTTTTGGCACGTGTGTGCTGTGTAGGAAGCAGCGCGGTGCGCGGTTTGCAGGGGGGTGATGCTGAGCCACCTATTTCGCTGTCCTATTGCTAAGACATACCAAATATCTTGCTGGGCTTGGGCTTGGATGAAAGGCAACTGCCTGAAGCTTGGTCTGGTTAAAGCAGAGATTTTTTTTTTTAAATGGTGATTTGAGAAGAAGCAGAGTGCGGTGGCAGAGCAATGGCTACTCTCCTTGCTGGGGACAGTGTCCTTACCCCTGCTTCTTGGATTTGGGCTGGGGGAGAGCGACTGAGGCAGCACATGGTGCTGGGAGAGAGGACAGGGAATGGATCTCTTTCCTTCCTGGCTACATCTTACACTTAAAAACACTTGATAATTGTGGTGCTAGCAAAAGTTGACAAACCGATTCGCTTATCTCTTTGGGTAACAACGCATAGCCAGATTTCTTAGGTACTTCTTTTGCCGTTCCCAGTATGTTACAAATTGCTCTAATGTCACATAAGGGATTGGAAAGGAAACTTTGGCTCCATTCATATCGGTAGTGTTGCTAGGAAACCTCTGCCTTTGACAATGTATGTCGAGCATGGCTGTATTTGCCTTTGGCTCTCTGAAGGACAAAAACCACCATGTGGTGCTGGG
>NW_010398365.1:0-14775 GCF_000710305.1 Buceros rhinoceros silvestris
GGCTGTAGCGAGGTGGGCGTTGGTCTTTTCTATCATGTAGGAAGTGACAGGAGGAGAGGAAACGGCCTCAAGTTGTGCCACGGGTGATTTAGGTTGGATATTTGGAAAAATTTCTTTGCAGAGGGGCTGGTTAAGCATTGGAACAGGCTGCCCAGGGAGGGGATGGGGATATTTGGAAAAATTTCTTTGCAGAGGGGCTGGTTAAGCATTGGAACAGGCTGCCCAGGGAGGTGATGGAATTCCCATCCCTGGAAGCATTCAAAAGACCTGTCGATATATTGCCGAGGGACGTGGTTTAGGGGCCCTGGCAGTGCAGGGTGAACAGTTGAACTTGATGATCTTAAAGGTCTCTTCCAGCCAATGATTCTAGGAATAATTTTCTATGAATGTTTGCCACTAAGTTCTCTGGAGACGTCCAGGGTGGATGCTACACTCAAGCAGATCATCTGCCTCAGGCCTTGATACCTTGAAGATTCCCAGCCTGGGGCTGTCATGGTGAAAATGAGCTAAACCAGCTCCTGTGAGATGTTCACTTTCTTTGCTTTTCCTGAGGCTGAGCTGTTCACCCTCGTGGTCCCCAGGCCCATGCTGGAGAAAGCTGCATGAAGCACGAGCAGTTGTCTTCATATTAAGGACCCACAATTTGAGGTTAGTATTTTGGCTCCAGTTGAAGGAAAGCACCACGAATTTGTACCACACCATTAGCTACTAAATGAAGTGCAAAAGCTGCCGTGGTATCGTCACGCTTATCCGTAACGAGTGGTTGGTTAGTGTCAGTGTCATTGCCTGAAGTCATCCGTTGATGTAAACTGAGGTGATGTAACGCGAGGTGGCTGTAAGCTCAGATGGAAGACAAGGCTTTCTGCTCGTCACTGCTGTTCTTCCAGAGAGGTTGTTCTCATTCATGCCCACATTCCACTTGCTTTTCCCTTCTCCTTTTGTTTTTTCCTTTGGAGTAAGACTGTGAGATGATGCATTTAGTGCAGTTTTGGTGTAACGGTGGATTGTTGCTTTGTACTTGGTACAATACCTGGAGCAGAGCAATGTGGGGTTTTGATGCTTTGCTAGAAAATCAATACAGCAATATTCAATCTTAGCTCTTTAGAGGGATTTTTATTTTAGTTTATTCAGACAATGAGTTATTCCCAAATCATAATCACCTGTGATTTATTGGGATTTTACGTGTTGAGTTCAATCAACTTGTTTTAAATTTCATACAAGTTCTGATTGGACAATAACATGTTAAAATAAATAGTAACTCTCATGGCAAGAGATCACAAGTCTCTTGCACTCCGTGGAAGAAGAAACATTCTGATGGGTCCTTGAAGGGTTCTGTCTTTGGTGGAAATTTCTTCAGCATTTCCTGTCTTCTGCGTCTATATTTTTATCATTAAAGCATGTTTTCTCTTTCTAATTCCAGCTGGCTGCTGTACTGCTACTTTAAGTGTAGCTGTTTGGCAAACGATCCTTAGTACCCGAGCTGAAGGTGCCGTTTTAGCCCTCACAAATCAAGACAATCTAATCCAGTATGAAGGGACAGACTTCAGAAATCCAAACTTGCTAACATCGTAACTCTTGGGTGCATCTCGATGTAGCCGTGTGGTAACATTCCTTTTCTAGATGTTGCATTTGTTTATGTCACTAAAAGGGAGGAGGAAGGATAACGTGTTGTCGTGGTGCTACACCCTTTACAGGGAAGATGGTGTAAAGTTCACCCCCCAAGTTAAGAAACACTGGAAGTTGGTTCCAAAACACCTTTAAGCTTTCCTTGGGCCCCAGATTTCAAAGTTAATAATACAATCCCAGGATTGTCCCAGGGAATTCTCTGGAAAAGACTTTTCGTCACTGCAGAAGTTGGTGAATTGCTGTTGGCAGAGAGCACCACCACCCAGCAGAAGTTTTGGTTGAGACGCTTGGCTGAAGTTATTTATACTTGCAGAGGTTTCCAGACAGGCTGGTTGGATTTAGAAGTAAATACTGCTGACTGTTCCTGAGAACTCTGAGGAAAATGTTTTCTGTAATTACAACACAGGTTTGGGATTTTAAAAGCCCTAAACAACTTAATACTCTTTTGAAGGCAGAGTGGACAAAAAATTTGGCTATTACCTCTTTCTACAAACAGTACGTGCTTCTCGAGATATTTCCATGAACCAGCTCTCTGCTTTTCTGATAAATAGTCTTTTGTGGGAAGCTTTTGGGTTATTTTCTCTATAGAGCAAAAATATGTTGGCCAGTATCAGAACAGAAACAGATGATACCGAATTCACCTCACATCTCCGCGAGTGGTTCTTGTCTCTGTATTGCTGTCTGGATAAACAGATTGCTGTGCGGATAAATAGCAATTTATATTTCCTACCGAATATGAAACCTTTTAAAAACTTTGTTTAAAACTGAAAAAAAGAGTTAATCCCTCCAAGGAAACCTTAATCCTCAGGACTTTCATCTTCACAGCTCTGTACAAATATTAACTTCATATGTCTGAAGGCTTTGACCAACACAGCTGTGAAACTGCTCTCCCTTTGGACCAAGTGGAGTTGCCCATGCGCCTTGGCACATCTCCTGTCCTGATCCAGCACCTGGACCTTCGCTTGCTGGGAGCACCCAGAGGGTCCTCTCAGATCCCAGCACCTTCTGCGCCCCATTCTCTTAAGTTGATCACATCCCACTCGAAGTGCTCCTTGTCCACGGACAGTTTTCAATTACTTATGACTGCAGAGTCTTTTTATTTTTAGCTTCTGTGCAAAGCTTCCAAATCGAATCTTGGTGGGAACTGCTGTCTGTGGTAATTTTGTTGTCTTCCTCTCCACTAATGAGAAACAAGTTCAGTCCTGCACTTAAAATGGTGTGGTTGTCTTCCTTAGTGCATTTTTATACAAATCAAACAGGAATACAGGTAGATGAGGACGATAATATGATTCTGGGGTATTAAATAATTAGCTTTAAAAAGGTCAGTGAGTCCCTGCCTAACAAAACGCTAGTGCTAGAAAGCCTGGATTGTCTTTGAGTGATGGGAAGCAGGCATGCAAGTGGGTTGCGAGGGCTCCAATTCATCATTTTCTTGCTCTTCATTCGCAGAAGAGTGGTGCAGCGTTCGTAGAAAGCACGCTGGGAGGATGTTCACTTCTCCCACCTGTTTTCTGTGAATTGCTTTGATTTAAACATTAATGCTTATTTTTAAGGTATCAGAGATGTGACAATATAAGATGATGATAAAGGTTTCTTCTCAACTAGAAGGAAGGGACTAGTTTGTTCAGCCATCTGGTAGCAGAATCCCAGCTTTATTTGCATCGGAGACCAGACCTCAGCTGCAACATTGCCTTCCCACTGGTACCTGCAGCCTTGGTCTGCAAGGGCTCTGCAGGGAGAAGCACAAAAGGCAGAAACTGAATTAAATGAAGAATGGAACATGTCTGCGTTCAAGAAGACTTGGGGCTCTTAAAGAGATTTACGTTTCTTTTTTTTCTCGGAGAAAACTCAGAAGGGCTGGAAGCAAGATTTAAAAGATGAGGGAAACGCATCCATGTAGCCAATACAGGGCCTGTTGTCACCCAGCTAGGGAATGCTTCCTGTGTTTGCTTGGCGTTTGTTATACTAGCTTATATGAACGTGGGACGTGTCTTCTCCAGCCTGTGGTGGCAGTGCCTGCCCTGGGCTAGCACACGCTGCTCGGGGCTCCACAGCTCTGCGGTCTGGATGTGTTGAGAACAGGCTGAAGAACGTGTTTGGGGAATGGCGTGGGAGGGATGGCTCCGTTTTGGAGCAGTGGAGTGCACTGAACAGTGCAGTGCCTGTGGCTTCTAGGGAATTTGTGCACCTCCTTTGCTTGACAGTTCACTCATTTTGTCACAGGAGCGAAGGGTTAGGAAAGGGATATTTTTGTCACCGCTTCCACGACACCAATCCACAAGCATCGGTCTTGACCGTCCGTATTGCAAGCCACTTACACAGATTTGTAAGTCTAAACCAAAAGTGATTAGAGAGATCCAGGAAGGCTATAAACAATTACTTTTTTCTTTTTTTTGTCAGTACCAGGAACTGATGCTGCTTGGGAATAGACTGTGACTCACACAGAGAGGCAAGAGATCAGGCAGCAGCTGCCCATGAATGTGGGCGCAAAAAAAGCATCTGTAAGGGTTTCCAGTGTCACTTACAGATAGAGGACGTCCTATCTCCTCCTGTAGCCTCACTCAGGAAAGTGAAGAAATAATCCAGGAATCAGTTTTACACCAAAGGAGGCCAAATACAGTATGATTACTTTGGGGGAAAAATTGTCAGCAACCTTTAACATCCAGCAGTGAATTTCCTTTAACTGGAAAACTCCAGCTTAAGGTCCCCCATATAAAAAAAATTCCATTAACAAGTAGTTTGCTAATAACAACACAACTTTTCTTAAGAAATGCTTCTGTTAAAAGAAATCTTTGCTTCCCTGCTGCTCAGTTTCCTTTTCTTTTATAAGCGGGTAGATTCCTCAGTTCTGTTGTTACCAGTCCTCTGGTCTTTTGCATGTATGGCTGCATTATTTAGGGCAATAAAAGGGTGATGTTTCTTTTTCTTAAATCAGCCTGTATGCGTTACTTGAATAACAGCCATCTTTGTACAACTTCTGGCTAATGTGTTTCACCCTCACAGAAAATCTCTGGCTGTGCAGTTTTCATTGCATGTTTTTTTCTCTCTGTAACACGTTGCCGGTGGTACATCTGCTAATTCGAGGTGTCAGCAAGAACACTTCTCCCGCGTGGTGTCACACTTAGCATCTCTGTAGGTGAATCCCTCTTAGCTGACTCTCGCTGCCTCATCCTGGGGAGTCCTCCGAGACCATTTCTGTTCCCTGTTCTGATAGGTGGGGGTCCGTTTCTTGGAGATGGGGTGTGTGGTTGTTGATCGTCTCCCTCTTCTGAAGAACGAGCATTATGTAAGAGGACAGGTCTTGGGGAATAATCTAAACAAGATCACTCTCACCTTTTCAGGGAGCGTGTTCCACATCTGGATCAGCTAATTAAGGGTATTTACTAACAGAGCCCTAGCATGGTGCCACAGCAGCCAATTATTTTTTGCACTGAGTTCCCGCTTGTTTAATGACAGACAGCAGGACCTTTTAAAACTGCAGGCCTGACAACTTTGTATTAAATCTGTTATTTCAGTTTAGTCTTTCACAGCATGTCTAAACCCCAACCTGAATCCCCAAATATAATCACGTTACAGACCAATTATTTTGCTTGCTGAGTCACTTTGACAGCATGCCTGGCAGAAATTTTCAATTCCTTCCAATTCTTTGATTAAAGAAGTTAATTAATTCAGAGTTTTATTTTGTTTGCGGGTATCAAGGTCTGACTCTCCCACTGATTCATAGTCCCCACTGCTAGTCACTGGTGGGATTCATTTTCTCTTCACCGTTGAAGCTAGTGGCAAAGGTCATGAGCAGTCGCGCTTCGGGGCAAAACTCCTCTTCGTGCCGTGCTGGGGTTGCAGATCCCTGGTCTCCCTGTATGTGAAGGTCACTCCTGGTTTATTGCTTGTATGGGCCAGAAGTTGACTCTGTTTCTCTCCAGCAGCCGTGAATGGCCAGTGCAACAGGTAGTCGTAAAGAGGGGGTTGAGCCTTACGAAGGATGGGTTAATATTTAAAACAGGGAATACAAAGAGGTGTAGACGGAGTTTGGATATGAGGAAGAATCTTTTAGGTTTGAACAAGCTGGTCTTCAAGTTAACAAATACTCATAGTATTTGAACTTGTGAATATTTGGTTACTTGGAAAAGTTGGGAATCTGCTACCTGTAGTGAACACTGAGAACCATTACCAGAAAAACACTGTCATAGGTCTCTGATTGGTACGTTTTTCTTATGATTAGAATGATGAAGGACTAGGATTTGCATTGGCATTTTGAAACTGTTTCTCAAATACAACAAATACGTTGCTAGAGTTTGAAATTTATGAATATTGTGTTGCTGTCAGCGCGCTACAGGTCAAATCAGCTGTTGTGCTGATTTTGCCTGGTCACACAGCTGGGCCACCCATGTCAGAAAGAGTTCAAGCTCTAGTGGAAAAAAAAAAACGACGACACAGAGCAGAGGAAAATTCATGCTCTTCATTCCCGTTTCGCTAATGAGGAATGACCCACAGAAAGATGAGAGTTTGCTGGGGTTTCCACTTAATGCTGTGCAGTCCTTCCTGCTCAGATGAGGTCAGCACAGGGCAACACTTCGTGGGAGGAGTGGTAATGTGCTTGTAAATGATGGAAAATATTAGAGTTCTGTGTAAGGGCGTAACAGGTCTGTGTAGGGATAAGATCAGAGGGGCTAAAATGTGGGGTGGATCGAGTGACGGGTAGGGTCGTGAAAGAGAAGGCAGTGAAAGCGTGGTGTCGTTGCTGAGTTAGGAAGAACAGCAAGTTAAGTGATGGTGCAAAAGATAGGTGAAGTAATTTTGGCTTCTAACTTTGTGGAAAAGATTACTTTGGACCAGAGAGTAAACACAATTAAATTTTCAAAAGAGAACACAGTCGTCAGGAATAAGGAATGAAGAGGTAGAACAAGGTGTTTGATAACTCGCATGCATGCCAGTCTCTGAAAAATCAGCAAGAAACTATCTGGGTGGTTTAGAGTATTTGGGGGACTGTGAAAATACTATTACCACAGGCTGATAAATATTTACTAAGGCTTTCAAGTATAGTATAATGTAACAGTATGCGTGTGTGGCAACTTGTTGTGATATTTGGCACCCAACTCCCTTCCGTCGGGGGTCACTTATGCACTTTCTCTAGTATAGAGGATGCAAAAATGGCACTTTATTACGTAATGAACAGAGTTATATAATCTCCAAGAAGCCTCGCCCATCGTGGGTGGTTACTGCATTCCTATAACGTAAGCACGTAAGCACGTAATCTTCCGACCGCCCACGCTGCCACCCAGTGTCCTGCAACATGCGTGAAATTGCCTAGACCTATGGCCCATAGGTGCATTCCTTTTGTCAAGTAACTTTTTTTGAAATAAAAAAAAAAAATTAAGCAAACTTTCAAAAAGAACAGATTTTAAAAATGTTCTTACCATGGGAATCTTCACATTTCCTTAAAAAGTTACCTTCCGCTCTGAGCAAAGCTTGCGGTAATTCTGCTTTGAGTTTTCTATCGTTATGCAGTCCCAATAAAATTCACCTGGGAAAAAGTTCTTTCAGATGGAGCTTTACTGCCAAGAAAAAAGAGTATCATTTTCACGATCCTCTTGGAGATTTGTGCAGCAGAAAGGTTGTTTTGAAGTGCACAGAACCTACTCTTTGTGCCGGGTAATTCTGTACCCTCTTGTGGTTGTGAGGCTCCTTTTTTAGACCCAAATTCCCTGAAGTAGATGAAACACACGAAGCAAAACGTTCATATCCTGAAAGTCATCTGCGGGCCCTCTCCCTGTCTATAGCCATGTAACCCACATCTGTTTCCAAAGGGATGTATTCAAATAACTCCGTGTTTTTATGAAATTCTTCTCTTTCCTTCCACAGTTCTCTACCGCTGCTGGAAAGGAAAAAAAAAAAAATCCCAACTGTGACAGTTAGTTTATGCTTAATAGCTGCTGTAGGCAGACAGGAGTCCTACAGAAGTTTTATCATCTTTGACAAGCTTTGTAGTATCACAGAAAAATGACCCTTGGGAATTAAAAAAAAGAGAGCTGCAGTTCTGTATCTGCATCTTCAAACACCTTCCTTCCTTCCATTGGGACAAGCCCTCTGACAGGAGAAATTACTTCAGGACTGAAACAATTTGGGTATTCTTTCCAAGGCGGGCAGTGAAGGTCTCAGTACCTCGGGGGTGCTCCGTTTGTTAAATCACAGGGCGGCTTGGAACTTTGTACGAGTGGTGTCTGTCTGTGGAAAGAAACTTCTTTCAAATTTCCATCCGGTGGAAGAGAACCTTATATGCAATTCAGCCCAAACTCCTCATACCTCAACTGGACTCTTGAGTCCAGTTTTTATGTCGAACAATTTACCTTTGCTCCGCTGAGAAGCCACCAAAGACAGTGTTACCCGTGCTGGCACGGAACCCTCGGCCCTTCTGTGACCTTCAGAATTTGCTTGGAAATGAATTCTGCAGCTTCGCTAAGAAATGTCGCAAAAAGCGTAGGATTTTCACTACTTGGTGGTGAGATGCAAGGAGTAGAATATATCGCACCTTAACTTTAGAGGGGTGATTTAGCGCTATATAGGGAAGGTGTCTCAGCTCCTGTTCCAGTCAGTAGAATAAGTGGTGTCGAGAGAGTGATTCAGCCCACTGAGTGTGGGTGGTGTTTGGGCATGAGCCGGCGCAGTCCAAGCTGTGTCCTGCCCGGCTCTCCACGGGCTGTAACGGGAGCCTGGAGACCTGCCCCACATGTAGACGCCTGATTGCAGAAACTGGAATCCAGGAAGGCTGGATTGTAGCCTCTCTTTCTTTGCAGAAAACTATCATAATGGTTTTTTTCTTCTAGATAGGAGTTACATCCTGCAGAATAAAACTTTTCTGCAGTGAGTCTTGCAACAGAATAATACTGACTTTTCTTGTTCTAAGATATTAGTCAAATTGTGTCTTTTTAAAGAAAGTTTAATAAGTTTCACGTATTGAATGTTTAACCTGAGTTAATGTTCTCATGAGAGATGGGGACTGCAGGGAGAGCCGAGGGCTCATCTTTCTGAAGGCAGAGTATCTTATCTGAGGCCAGCCCCTAAAAACTGTCGGTAAGTTTTCACACGAACTAGTGGTTGTATTTCAGAAGTCAAAGGCATTGAGCAACATCCCAGAGGACTTGCAGACAAAAAAACATGTTTCAAAAAGCAGACTAAAGAGAACCCAGGACCTACGCTCTTCTAACCCAAACCTTGGAACTGAAAAGAAAGCGGGTAAACATCAAGGAGTGGTATAAACAGGTAAGAAAAAGAAAAAAGCATTTTGAAATATTCGTGAGACTACTTTTTTCTTTGAATGGCCTCCAGAGAAAGCAACGGATACATGTGGAATTTTAATGATTCTGTAACTCATGTGTGATACCTCCATAAGCAACCTATGAGGATCGTTGAGAAACCCTGAAAAAGTTAATTTGTTCCACTGTTGAATCCATCTCTTTAGAATCATACAGCACTGGGATCTAGATGATTCCTAGAACGCTATTAAATGTCACGTGGATGTTGCGTTTAGGATTTACGCTCTGTAGCGCTTTAGCCTGACCCTGAAAATATGAAGAACAGCAGGGAGGTTATTTTGGTGGAAAGGAAATTATTTTGAACTTGGGTTCAAATCCGCAGTGAAGACAAAGGACCTCAAAAGACCTTTTGCTCACTGTAGGATGAGGCATCGTGGGTGGCAACGCGTGAAGCTGCTGGAGGATAGTTCTGCTGCCTTTCACTTAAGGCCATGACTTAAGATGATGACTTCCCAGAGGTAACGGAAAAGAATGAAGGCTGTAGATTGGACAGGAGCAGTCACATGCCGCTTCTCCTGCCCTTAATGAAATGAATGTCCCTTAATCTCCCCCTGCCCTTAACAAAAAGATCATGGGACGAGCGGCATACTATTTGTGGCTCTTTTGTTTTCCCCAATTAGAACAAATTTAAACATGTCACTTGTGTTCTGCTGAGCTCCTGTTCTCACACGCTTCTTGTACAACTGGTGCCTCATATTCCCCAGGTTACCTCGGTAGCCTCTTTGACTAATTCCTAATGACTTTTCCTAATGATTTTATTTAATGACTTCTGGTGGACTTCTGTTGCTTTCCCTGGTCCAGGCCTCTGAACAGCTAAAACCTCTTGCTTTGTGCTCTTGTGGGCAGTACAGCATTTTCAGTCAAGTCATCAAATCCCGGGGGCAGGGTAGCTTCAGGCTTGTGCTTGGGCTGAGCACAACCAAGAAGAGTTGCTGGCGTGGAGCTCTGGCCTCATGCTGATGGTGGACCTGTTATTTTAGATAGGATATGTATCTCTGGAGGATCTAGTGTTCCTTGGGGCTCATATTTCTGGATGCACAGCAAAAACCAAAACAAACACTTCCAGAAGGTGTTTTTAGTGTACTGATTGCAGCAGTTTAATACCATGTAAAAATGCTGCAGGAAATAGAAGGGTTTTTAAAAAATAACACAAGCTGTAGAGGCCGGGAGTTTGTTCATCGCTCCTTGGCCAAAAACTCTCTTTTTTTTTTAACAATGACTAAGAAGACCCTCTGGCTCCAGACTGAACATCCCAAGATGTGGCATCTGTCCTACAAAGTTCCCCAAACAAGAGGTAGCCCAATTATTTCCCTGGGTTTGAGAAGATTGTGTTTTTGTTATGTGAATCTTGACTGACACTGCACTTGCAGTTATAGTAGACAAATATTTACATGTCCTTGGGTTTTGTTGTGTTGGGTTTGTTTTTGAAGAACGTCATTCTGGTGGAACTGCTCAGGACTTTGGAAGCGATCTGCAGTGATGTTTCTGTCTTAGTTTGTTGATTATATGGATTTCAGACTACCAGTTCAGTTTTCTGTTAGCATGATGATTTTATTGTTTAATAGTTATTTCTTTGTTGAAAAATAGTAATCTTGAAGAACAAAGAGAAAAATACATTATTTTATTACTACTTGGGTTTCAAACGGGATCAGACAAGAAATGCCGTGAATATACAGAACAAGAGCGTTTTCTGTCCCAAATACATCATCATCTGTGCGAAAGGAAGGACTATTAGCCTATTATTTAGGGATGGGAAACTGAGTTTTCCTGTTATGCTGAAGCTGGGTTTATGGGTGTTTGTTGTATTCAACGCAATTTTTCTGTGTGCTCAATTCTTTCAGGTTTGAGCATAAGAAGTGTTGGCACGTACATAGCACCTTTCAACTACCTAACGAAAAGCTTTACCCTTAGAAACTCTGGTCCTTCCTTCGGTGAGGAAGAGACGGCTGTTGGAACACAGGTCAATCCGATCTAGTGAAGACCAAAACTCTTTGGTCTCTGATCAATGGGCCAGTAAAGCTCCTTCTGAGGAACAGCCTTGAAGACATCAGCCTCAGCTTTGTCACTGATAGAGGGGAAACATGATTATTGTGAATTTTGTTTGATATTTAAGGGGGTTTGTAGGCTTCTGCAAAGCTTATTATAGGATATCAGAAGGAGTTTGGGGGATTATGTAAAATTTGTTACAGGAAGTTTAGGGGAAGGGAAGGGATCAAGGCGAATGAGTGAGGAACAAGCATGAGGCAATGGAAAGAAGGAGGAGTTGAAAGGGCCGGATGGACTGAGCCCTGTGCCTGACCACCAGAGCTGTCATACATCCTTATCAAATCCTTTCCTGAACCGTTCTTTCTTTGTTATCTCATCTATGCTGTGTGAGAGCTCTGAGGTGTAACTGCCAGCAGCTGGAGAAGGGGCCAGGGGTCTCAGGGCCTGGGGTTCTAGCTGTCAACAACTGGAGAGACCAGCTTGTACATGAGAGACCTAAATGCCAGCAGCTGGAAAGACCTGAGCGTGTTAATATTTCCATGGTGAATTTAATCTGGTGTGTATAAGTGCACGAGTTTGCCAACAAACTTTGGACTAGCAGGGGGAGACCTGACTCCAGAAAGACTCAAGGTCTTTGTGGCTGGGTAATGGTCCTGGAGTCTGGGCGTGGATGTTAGATGGACTGAGAGCCTGTGCTGGTGTCTGTGAGATGAATGTGGGAGTGTGTGCAGCTGTTTCTCTAGTGAGCATCAAGGTGGGTGAACTGGTGGGTAGGAAGAGCTCTGCATATGGGGTACGGGGGGGCCAGGGTCAGTCATGGACGTTGGGTGGACTCAGGGGCTGTGCTGGCATCTGAAGGATCTGTGAATGTAGACATGCTTGTGAACCTGGAGAGCAAAGGCATGTGTCTTCTCACTGGTGGGCTTCATCCTGGCCAGCTGGAGCGGGGGGGATGGGAGTCTCCAACTGGTGCCTGTATAAGAGCACTGCTGGTGTTTGTGGGGATGCTGGCAAAGGCCACGCTGTCTGGGGCAGCCCGTGTCAGTGTCCTCTGTGTGCCTGTGTGTCCAGCCCTGCTACTAGTGGAACCTGCAAGTATCTGCAGTATTTGAAGACTACTTTGTGGGTGACTGGCATCTGTGAAGGCTCTAAGTGTATGGTATCAAAGGCAGGGACTTAATTAAATGACTCTCTTTACAACAGTGGCCGTAAGGTGATCCTATTCCCCTTGTCTGCAATGACATCTGCTAACAATAAAAGAAAAATAAGAGTCATGTCAAAGGTTGTGCGTTATTTCCATGATTTACAGAAAACACACTTTCCTGAAACTCCCACAGCACCAAGTGTGATGACTCGTTGCTTTTGTTTACCCCCTAATTACAAAGTTCCTGTGCAGGAGTCTCACTTGTATGACAACAGACCTCACTGGCATCACTTTCACAATGACTCTGCTCCTTGGCACGTTTGGGCCCAAGCATGGGATTAAGCTGAGGGCAAAACGTAGCTTGAGGTTTCCAGTGATGGAAAGCTCCGGCATCCACAGCTCCAGCACCTACTGACTCATAGCTGAGGAGAAAATGGGTGGAGAATTCTGGGGACGCTGCTACACATGTCAAGCAGGAGAAGCAATAGGAACCACATCAAGCAAAAGACCATTTCCAGGCACAAGAGGTGAAGCTGAACTAGCAGTGCTGGGAAAGCTGATCAGAGGGGACCAAGGAGCAGCTCTGATAGCCCTGAAAATACGGTGGGTGAGCTTGCTGAGGGTGCTCAGAGAACACGCAAAAATGGTGTTTGACATTAAGAAGGAAAAGGGAAAATTGGAAGAACAATTGAGAGAAAACGCTGAGAGTGAGTGTTTTCCCTCTTAGTTTCACCCTGATCGGTATTGTCCTGGGTTCAACATGGAGGAACCGGATGCTCCCATGTTGTCCAGCGAGGCTGATCTTAGCTTCTATCAGTGTAAGGCTCTGCGAGCCTCCTGTCACACCATAAATAGTCCGTCGCATCCTTTTGGTACGGGGGAAAATGCCCCCCTTCTCAAACCGCGACAGGTATGAAGATTTGGAGAGTCAAAAATGTTTTGAACATGTCTGAGTCATCTCTTCTAATTTTGGGGTGAAATATTCTTCTGCAGAGTCCTCTCTCCTCCTCAGGGTATGCTTCTGGGAATCAGTCTGCCTAGCTGAGGTGGCTTTGCGCCTTGCGGAGAAAATTGTGGTTGCACTAAGTCTACTTGCTGCCTTAAGGCAAGCAGAAGGAAATGCGTTGGGGTCGTTGCTCAGCGTGCAAACACACACTTCTGATGATTTTGGTTTCAGAGGTGGCATGTGTTATCATTGAATAATTAAAGTGTTATCCTAATTAATGTGGACCCACAGATCATAGTAGCTCAGAGTTACTTTTTCTCCATTAATCAGTGATTTTAATAGTGTGGTGAGGTACAACGAGGGCTGCCTTTTTCCGGCACGGGATATACTCTGGCTTCTTTTAATGCAATTTTCCGACAGAAAATCAAGTATTTTATTTTTTTAAATCTTCATTGGGACAATCATTCTTTTGAAACTGTAATAGGGGTTTCTTTAGACACTTAAGACTGCAGAAGGAACTAACTGATGCACATTCAACCCAAGCAGCTTGAGATCCCTCTTTTCTACCATCCTTTTAACCGAGCTGGTGTGAGTTGCCCAACACAGGCGACAACTTAGCAATAAAGGTTTCCTGGCAAGTCTGTAGATAATACTATCTCTCAACTTGTTTTTTCTGTGCAGTTCAGGACAGCATCACCTAACAAGGACTTGTGCTAACCTATTATTTCCGTTTTTTGATCCCTAACGTAATTTATTCCTCCTGTGCAAATGAGTGACTCAGCTTCTTGTAGCTGTTAGAACTGACTTAAAATATATTCCTCACTTCGCCTCAAGAATAATGCTGGGGCATATGACTTCATCACAGCTGCTCTGCGGCCGTTTTATTGTCTTTGGCTCACCCCCGTTATAACTCGTATTTTTGAGGTATTTCCAACTCACTCATTGAAAATTGCATCAACCTAACGTTCAATACTCAAGGTGTTCATTAGAAAACTTATCCAGGAGTTTAAAAAGATGCGGATGCCTTAGTCAAAGGTAAACGCCTCTGAGACATGGCTTATCTTCTCAGAGCTATTGGAGTTCACTTGGAAAGCCTGGAGGAGGGGGACGAGAGCAGAAATCTCACAGCTGTTGAATGTAGTTTGAGGCTCTCGGTAACCTCCTACCCTAGGCACCCTGTATACGTAACGAGATCGTGCCTGGCCTGAACAGCTGACAACCCAAAGAAAGAGAGGCACAAGCTGATGAAAGGGGCCAATAAAAACTGAGTTTTGTGGGTACTAGGCCAAACTTCCCCTACCCAACTGCAGAATCTTTCTTCATAACCTGGAGCAATTCAGGTGCTTGTTCTGTCGGTGTGCAAATAGCGAGCTAATGGTCCTTAATAGTGGTACAAATGGTCCTAACAGGGTTTAGCAGGACTAGCCCAGCTTGAGGTCAGTGAACAGTGTACAGGTGTTGGGTGGTTTGTTGGTTTTTAGACTGAGTTTGTCCATAAGACGTGCTCAGTAAGCTGGATTGGTGTTCCATTCATGGTCGGCATTCTGGATCTTTTAGGATGTGTGTAAAACTGGCTTCAGTAAGTCAAAGTCCATTTACGTGAAGCCCAGCCGGGCAGTACAGTGTAAGGTGGGGCAGGGAATAGGCGCATTGGAATGAGGAACCTCACAGGTCCCTGGGAAGTTGTTCTAGATAAGGAGATGTCTCCAGGGATATCATATTCCAATGTGCGTGAGCAGAGGATGGGCCGGAGGAAGAGC
>NW_010398365.1:14850-20342 GCF_000710305.1 Buceros rhinoceros silvestris
AAGAGCGTGGGAGGGACATGCCAGCCCTGGGCAGCTGCGAGAGGA
Organism: Buceros rhinoceros silvestris; assembly: GCF_000710305.1. Classification (NCBI taxonomy): domain Eukaryota; kingdom Metazoa; phylum Chordata; class Aves; order Bucerotiformes; family Bucerotidae; genus Buceros; species Buceros rhinoceros. The sequence goes on from NW_010398365.1 coordinate 14,896, forward strand.
CCCTGGCTGTCCCCTCCAGAGCAGCACAAGTACCTTACCTGTCTTGCTCAGGGCGACGGGTTGCATCGGCAACACAGGTACTAGTGCTTTGGCTGCTTCTCTTTCCAGTCAGGCCACGCTCTTGTTTTTTTCCCTTGGCTTCAGCACACAAGCTATCAACGACCGCGTCACGCTAGCAGGGCTGCGTCGTTATCTGGGCTCCAGGCAGTCCATCCTGGGCACCAGCTCCGAGCAGTCTGCCTCGTGTGGAGTTTCTATGGGTTTCTTTAATTAATACAGCAAATACAAATGGCGAATTAGGCAGAAATATTGAACCTGTATTTGGCAAGGGGATTTTTCAGCTGAGGCCAATAACAGCGGCATCAGAACGGTTTTATGTTCTTTCTCCCTGTTGCTGTTATTGGAAATTTTATTTGAAAGTGCTACAAGGAGCAGAAAGGAAGAGGTGAAACAAAAGCATCAATTTAGGTTTAAAACATCTTCTGTACCTAAGTGGAAGACGCGAGATGACACTAGGTAATTTTTAGGCCTATTACCTTATTACAGATGACAAAGGTGCTCTTAGATGAATCTGTATGAGCAGACAAGCAATATTTACAGAAGAAGGGGAATTGGGTGCTTAGACAGTAGTTGTTTTTTGACAGGCCTTTGCAATGAACTGAGAAAAAAGAAATAGCTGCATAATGAGACTTTGGAATGTGCATGCAATCAAGATACAGATTTTAGCAAGACAATGAAATTGTAGCACTTCCTTGGCATCTTGTTCTTGTAAAACCAGATGTTACTTCCACAAATTTGAGGCTTAGAAGCACCATGAGAACAGCAAATAGGGCTGTCTGCTTTCTTGATACGGTAAAATTTTTTTCTTTCTTTTTAAAATATACTTCAAAATCATGCCAGGGAGAAGAAGAATGAGGGGCAATATTTTTCCCTTCCATTAAGAAGACTCCTTCCCAACAGTATCGCCATTGCTGCTTGGTGCTGGGAAGCTTTCAAGAGATATCCCCTGGAACAGGAGGAGAGCCCCATCCTCCCCCAGCAAACCCGAGTGCGTGGGCACCGTAGCTTAGACAGAAAATCTCCAACCTCTGCTAAAATGCTCCGGATAAAGTGTGTTACTGCAACGGTTGTGAAAGCTCCGACCTCCAGGACTCCCGTTCTTGGCAGGCCCCGGCCGCCCCGTGCCCGGGTCTGTGATGTCTGGAGGTAGAGCAGCGACTCTTTCACGGGCACCCCCTTGCCGTGGGGAAGGAGCTTGCGTGCCCTTGTGAGGTTGAGAGCTGTGCTGGTGGTGCCATGTGCCTCCGGTGGGGTCTCCCAGGCCAGACAGGTCTCAACTGAAGGGTCAGACACAGTGTGTCCACGGGCAGGATGGGCTCACTAGCCTTCGGGCACCATCCTAGGAGAAGGACAGCTCTGACTCCAAACCCGGGCAGATGGAGCTCGTTTAGCCCTGTAAGGCTCATCCATCATCTAAGAGAAGGACACTCTAACCAAACCTACGACCTGAGGACTTCGCTGTCACTGTCCAAGCTCGCTGGGCCCTGGCAGATGAACCTCAGGTGTAAAGGGTGGAGCCAGTTCCGCGCACGCTGGTGCCTCACCTAAAAAATCCACCACGCAGCCCCGAAGGGTGCACTCATCGCTTGCAGTGAGCGTGGGAAAAGCCCTTCCCAGATCTTCGTTCGCGAAGCCAAGCCATGATGATGATGATGATATGAAAGCTCCAGGTGGCTGCCCAGAGCAGCAGTGCTGGAGCTGGTCCCTTTGCAGGCCAGCGAGTGGATCGCCTCCCTAGGAACGTGTCCTGTCCTCTTCAGCAAGGCCACCTCCAGACCTTGGCGAGGGAGCAGCTCCTTCATAGACGTACAAAGAAACCTGCTCCAGGTATCGGCGAACGGGCATGGGTTGTGTAACGTCCCCCCCGCTCCTGTTCCCTGGGAACGGCAGCGTGTCAAAGCTACGTGAGAGACTGATTGTTCCCTCATCAGTGGCTGAATCCTGCGAGGGAAGGCAGCTGCGCCCCGTGGAAATGTCCCTGCAGCACTGTGGGGAAGCTGGGCAGCAGAAGGGAATCTCCAAGCAGCAGCCCCACATCTGAGGTCACGGCTCATCTCTGGTTTTGCTAGAAAATCAAAGGAAATACATGAAAGGTTAAGGGACAGGAAAAAAAGAGAAGATATTCAGACCAAAAGAAATGAGGGACAACACTGATTTGCATCAGTAGAGATTGTAGCCCTTTTTTAACTAATAAATTTTTCCCGATGAATTACATCAATTCATCTTGAAATAACACTTGACAAGGGACTAAGTGTATATTATAATCCCGTTTAATAAACTGTTCATCCCACTTAAATATACTTTCCATCTGCATTATCCACTGGAAGCATGTGCTTTAACAATTCATTAATCTCCCTTCTAATTATGTGGATAGAGGCAGCACTCCGCTGTGACCCTGCAGAACCACCACACAAGAAATTTTGTCTTATTGTTCAAAGTGCATGTACAGTTCTGAAAAGCGGCACAGGAAGGCCAGAGGGATGCAGCTGTTTGTACCCTCCCTTGGATTTATTGGAGTAATTACTTGCTTGTTCAGAATTAGCCGTTAGTTCAGTATGGATTTTATTCCAGGTCAAAGACACGCTTGTGGAAGCAAAAGCAAATCTCCTACCAAAATAAAAAACAGCAGATAACATCAGATACAGTGTTTTTACTTGAAGGAAAACATAAACAAGTACTTCATTAAAGATGTTCTCAGAGGAAATATGCTGGCTTGGAAGAGCTCTGAACTTCAGGGACATTTGCTCAATGGGGAGCCAAGTGCAAGAGATGTATTATATTTTTTTCTGGAGGGAATGTGGTGGGCTCTGAGGATGAGAATGCTGGTAAGTGCAAGAGAGCTTCTAGACTGCAATGTGTCCCAGTCCCGTGCGTTTTCCAGTCTAGACTGGAGCCCAACACTTCCTCCTCAAGGAGGAAGCAAGAAAGTTTCTGGAGCAATTTTGGGGCTGACTGGTGTTGTGGAGGTAGGTTGTTTGAAATGCCTAGTGCCTCATGTGAGCATTTTGCCAAGCTTTGATGTCAGCTATTTCCTAGGGTTAGTATTAATTATTTCCTAGGTTTAGTATTTTAATATTTCAGCTTATATGTTCTCTAGGCAGATTTAAATCCACTCATTTCTGAGTCTGCAAAGTGGCTCGTACAGCATGTATCACGTGGCAGCGATATCCAAAGGTTGCTACTGCACCTGAGGAACCAAACCTTGGAATGAAAATGGGGAGGATCAGCATGTTCTGTGTCTTCCTTCAGTACTCTTGGGAGAAATGGTAGGGAAAATTCTAAGCCGTTTTCCATCCTGTTCCATTACTTATATGCTGTTCCATTGCTTATATTTATTCTCTCACTCCAGAAAGGGTGTCCCAGCTGTTGAGAGAGCTGAGTGACAAGCCCGTGACTTCTAAGAAGTGCACATGAAGAGGATGCCTGCAAACATGTGGGCTCAAATTGCAAGAAAGATTTGAGCGTGGACCGACATTCTGTTCCCTGGTTGCACAGTGTCAAGAGCCACAGGAGTCGTGGTCCATTAGGGGGTTTTTACATATTAGGTCTGTCACCAGAATAGATGGTTAAAATGGGACAAAGCTCTTCCACTAGTACATGGGCTGTCAGGTGCAAATAAAATGTGAATGGTGCTCTAAGCAGCTGCCACAGCAATGCCCCTGTTCTGCATTTTGCGAATGAGGAGAGAGAAAGCAGGCATCATCCTGCATCTAGCACAGACAGAGGATGAAGTGGAAGGTGCTGCGCTAGAAACAGGTAAAGAAGAAAGTATGGGAGCAGTGGGAAAGCTGTGCTGAGCCTGGTGAGAGAGGGCTGGGGGCGAAAGGAAGTGGGTCTCTTTGCAAACTTGCTCTGTGCAGATATGAACATAGAGCTGCCTCTGCTCTGGGCTGGGTACTGGCGAGCTGGGGCGAGCACAGTGTGGGACGGGTAACGCTGCTGGGAGGCGCTGGCCGGGGCTGCAGGCTCAGCGCCCCGTTAACCGCAACAGCAGAGCTAGCTCGCAGCTGTCTGGCTATGGACAACATAGTTCACGCGAGGAAATGTCCCCATTGGGCGCATGTCTAAGCTGTGTGCACACCTTCATGGTTTGAACTTCACTCCCTGGAGTGTAAATGGTGTCACTGAATTGCCTTTGCTACCTGTTCCGCTAAAGATTTTAGCTGTTGCACTTCTTTAGTGCAACTCCATCGGTGCTTCTCTGAATGAATCAGACTCTGGTGGGCGAATAACTAGGACTTTCTGAGGAGGAGAGCTGATTACTTGGGTAGAACAAGGCCACCGACCCTCCAAAGATACAACAAACTGTTTACACGGTGACCCAAGGTGTTATTTTAGAGTCAGGTCCCATCCTCCAGACACACAAACCGTACATAGGGGAATAACCGACATTACTTCGTTAACAGTCGTCGTTGCACCTAAACCACATATTTTGAGGAGATGTTGCTGTGAACATCCTCACATTAAAATTTGGAGCACCATCATGCTCTTCCCAGTAAATGGAGGACGAGTAGATGCTGCTGGCTGTTCTACATCAGAACAGGCACGAAGCGAGGGGTGTAAGGTGAAACATCTCAACCACCCTTGCTGTGCATCAAGGTAAATAACTGCACAGGAAGGACCAGTTTTAAAAAGCCTTGGGTTTCCATTTGCTATTTCACTCAGCTTTTCCTGAGGTGAGAGGGGCGATACCCTGCTGCGAACAGACGGGAAGTGAGCGCTTGACACGAGCATTGTCACAGCACCAAGCCCTGGGGTCCGCTGTTGTAGAGCAGTGGCACACACGATACCACACCCAAGGTTAATAAAATCATGGATCTGATGGAGTAATGGACGGAGATTTCTCTTTCAGCATTTTACTACGAGATCTTCTCAGCCCAGAAACTGGGGGTTTTATTATTCAAGAGGAGCTGCCATCGCATTTGGGCTCAGCCTAATCAAGTGGTTTCGTTATAACAGGGAGGGCTAAGAGCTGAGTGGGAAGACCACGAAACGACTCCTCAGACTAGTTCTCTTGCAGGAACCGCCTGTGTAGACTGAAAGTCTCTTGCATGTTTAATGCCATGTAAAGTGCTGCGTACATCGACTCAACTGAATGAGTAATATGAGAGCGCTATAATAATACAAAGGGAATATAAAAAACTCTTGAGACATTCAGAAGAAGAATCCCATCTTTTTGTTTCAGTGAGTTTTGGAGTGTCCCGGAGGACCTTTTTACTAGGAGAAAAGCTGACCTAGGAAATTTCCAACTATATCTAATTGTGAACAGTTTCCCGTAACAGAAAATTGAGCTGCCTTGGGAGTACCTTTATCTCTTAAAATTGGACACCCACCCATGAGGATGTGTGACATCGCTGCCAGCTCATGCGCTCAGTGATTCTCTTCCG
>NW_010398365.1:20434-27658 GCF_000710305.1 Buceros rhinoceros silvestris
CTTCCGATTTTAGATCTGGTGCTCTCCTGAGATAATGGATGGCTCTGTGGGGCTTACAGGATGGCTATAGGATAAGGTAAGTACGTGGTAACCAACCAAACGGGCAATAAAAATAGAATTGCTTGGAGTTTCAAACCCCCGTTTTCAAAGACTTGGTGCAAATATGTGAGTGTGGGAAATGTCTGCGGAGGCTACAGAGTTCAGGATGTTCTCCTTCCCTCCTGTGTCTGTCTCAGATTTCTGCTTCCTTGGTACCGAAGAAAGGGTTTGTTGTTGAAATCTTCACGATTCACTCTGGAACGCTCCCCATCCTTGCTGTTTGTTCCTTTCCTCCTGGAGTCCTTCCTGTGCATGGGGATCATATGACTCTCCAACCAACTTGTTTGGATGTAATACCCTGAGATGTGTGGGTTGGTGGCTCCTGCCTACTTGTTATCATGGTCAGTCCTCAGGTGTGAGGTGTTGCCTACAGCCCCAGAAAGCAGGACAAAATACAAACTCCAGAAAAGAGCTGAGCAGGAGGTCTTGATGCTGAAGGAGATGGTGGTGGGTTCAGGAAAGTACCTGTGTGATGGTATGTGTCTGACTTCGCTACACGTGAATTACTGCAGTCTTGGAAACAAAAATCCTCAAGGCGCCTCATCTGCACCAGGCACCTGGAGATTTTGAGATGCTGTGCTGAGCAGGTTGGAAGGAGAGGTATGGAGCTGGGGTCAGGAGCTGTGTGGTGTATTTGAATCTATGGATAAATGAACGTGTGACAGTCATCCCTCCACATCCTAAGCATTATAACAGAGGAAGAGTGAAGAGTTCCCCTTCATTTCCTTTGAAACCATGGTTTCAGCTAGGGTGGATGATCTCTCTTTTTCACTGTCCAGCCCTTTCAGTCCTGCCTCCCATCTTACCTACTCAAATTTCTTATAGATTTGTTACAAAGCCCAACCACAATGAGCACAAAGACCCGGTGAGAGTCACAGTGGCAATACCAGGTGGAGCAACCAGTAACAGTGGCAGTGCCATCAGAGCTCCAGGCCTGCTCCCCGTGACTGTTGGAGGAGAGCGATCAGCCCCAGGTTCCCAGTGAACCCCTGAAGAGCCAGTGGGGGTCCCCCTTGCCCGGAAGGTCCTGCACACCGGCAGGGATGAGCACCTGCAGGGGGGCTGCAGGGTAAAAGCATTTGAGGGTGTCGTGCTTCTTACGAGGTGTTTTAAAGAGCTTTTGGGAATGTGCAGGACTTGTTATGGGATATTTAGGGGAAGGATCAGAGGTGGTTCTGTGAGGGGGAACCAAAGTGAGGGAAAAGGGGATAAAAGGGTCTGTCTGACCAAGCGCTGCACCTGATCACCACGGTCTATCCTACCGGTTAACTTAATATTCTTACATAATAAGAAGAATAATTACGTTTTACTACTAATAATAATACTAACTACTATTGCCTGGAGAGACCCTCTGTGCTGGAGATTTCTTGCTGATAAACCTTCATGAGTGATTGCAGATACAATGCAAAGTGCTGCGATGGGACAGAATGTTGTGAGCAGCCCCACTGAGACCAGAACAAAATAACAGCGTTTCACAGCGGAGCTTTTTCCCACCTCAAAAGAGGGAGTGAAACCTTACCTTCACTTCCAAATCCTTAGCACAGCCACTGGGGCAAGATTGTTGGTGCCCCCAAGAGCCCCAGGGGCCTCATTGGGCATTGTGAGGACGGACTCACATTCCCGTGTCTCCGTGCCCCAGAGGCAGCAGGAGCCCAGCAGGCAGAGGATGACCAGGATGAGTAGCTGCATTGTGGGGCGCCTGCAGGGCGCCTCACTGCACAGAGGTGATGGCACGGGGGAATTCGTGAGCCAGAGCAGTGGGTGGGAGTCCGTGGGGAGTGTCAACAGACCCCACGGGGAGTGCCCCCTGCCGCTGTGTGCTGCACCTGTTGACTGCCTGTCAGTGCTAGGGCCACCCTTGCCAGGCAGAAGGGGTGTCACTGGTGTGTACTGGCTGGGGGGTTTTCAGGGCTGTAGAAACTCATGCATGTGACAGAAGGGAAGGGGGACAGGGCTGGGACCACTCTCCAAAGGAGTCCTGTGGTTTGGAGGAGGGTCTTGGCAATGCCATGAGGTGGGTGTTGGAGAGAGTTAGGTGGGAGGAGGAGTGGTGGGGCTGGAAGGGGAAGAAACCTCTGAAGGGGCTGAGGCAAAATGGAAGTGGAGGGGTGCCAGGGTCCTTCACCTTGTGGAAGCCCTCACTTGCTTCTTCTACCTCGCTTTCCTTCTCTTCTCACCATCCCATGGGGTTGAGCAAAGTGCCTGTGCTGGAAGCCATTGCATTTTGCTCTGGGACATGCATGAACGCTCCTGAATCTCTGTTCTGATGTGCAGAAACATTATTAGTGTTAATTCCCTTTGACATTTGTTCCTCAAAGCACTTTTTGTCTGCTGTGTTTTTACATGCAATCTGCCACCAGATACGTTACTTCTATTTTTACTGTTTGTCCACCGCTTTGGCTTTCGCTGTTGCCCACAGCCTCCCTTTCCTTACGGTTTAACACGACCTATTCCTTTTTACCCTTCCTCAAATCCTGATTAATTGTGTGCCCTAGTCCTGGACTTCCAGCACCAGCACCTTTAGACTGCTCCTGCTGTCAGGCAGTCTGCAAGCTCTGGGGTTTCCTTTGCAGGCTGCCTTTCGGCAGGAGGAACCCCCTTACAGGGTCTGTGTCCATGTCTCCGAGCAAGGGCAAGAGAATGCTGGGAGCTACTCTGAGCACTCCCGAGGACTTGGTGACAGAGCCCTGCACCATCGCCTCAGCCCTGAGACGGCAAACGGAGGGAGACAGGCGTCCTGCAGCCGTGGACGTGTCCCATGTCAACGATAGCCTTTACTGCTTTTTATTAGATTATTCAGAATGTTTTTAAGAAATAAAATGTTGCTGAGGAACATCATAGCACAGATCACAGCTGTTGTTGGAGGAAGCTGGAAGGCAGGTCAGCAGCCTTTCCCCGGGGCTCGCCTGCCTGTTGCTCGACTTGTTCCCGCTCTGGCAATGAGCTGAAATCCCTGCCCCTGCAGCTGGGGCTGATGCTGCCCCACAGCCCCCAGGGAGAGCTGACCAGGAAGGTTTTTCTGACGATCTGAAGAAAGGGAAGGGTGTGAAAGTGAATTTAAATTAACTGAGAATTAAGTACTTCGTGTGATGAAATCTGCTGAGAAATTCCTTGCTGGTGGTGAGCGCTGGAGACTTCATCACTAGCAGAGGTCTGTTGTTTCACACCAAGCAAAGCCATGGCTACCCTGGCACGATATATTGCTGCCAGCTCTTGCTCACTTTGAAGAGTGAAAATAAACAAATTTGACAAAAGATTTTTTCCTGGGGAAAAAAGCCTTTAAAATTTCACCCTGAGAACCTCGATCTGTCTTTGAAGTGGGCCCTCCTTTGAGCAGGGTGCTCAGGTTCTGTGAAGCAGCTGCATCTGCTGAGATGCTGTCTGGGACTGAACTGGTACAAAACTATCGCAGTGTTAATGGCACAACTGTGACGGCAAAACTCTTCCCCGGACTTGTCCTCTGAGTTAATTCTGGACACATGTCCTTCCTGATTTATGCTCTTCCCTCCAGTTTACACAGTCACTTCTCTCATCAATTTGCAGACGCTATCTCATCCCTTCTCTTTCCTTAGCCACACAGATTTGTCTTTCTGAGGTCTGCCTTTGCACTTCCTTCTAATATTTTCTGTGTTGTCTTGGAACTTTGGACATTTGAAGAATTAGATCTCCACACGTGTTGTCTGCAAAGTCTCTACGTTTGTCTTTCATAACATCCCTCCCATCTCAAAATGAAGTTGTAGATGCTCTTTAAGCCATTATACACCAAGGGGGTGTTTGCTTATTGCAAACCAAGGGGAAGGGAAAAAAAAAAAACCACAATGAAAATACCTCAAGCACGAAGGAATTCCCCTTGTGACAGTGGATATTGAAAGGATGAGGGCAGCAGGGAGATCGTGGAAAAGGAGAGGTTTTATACTGTCAATGCAAATCCCTTGGTATAGCCACGGGAGGAAAAACATGTCATCCCTCTGTCACCTCAGCAGCCCCCGCGGGCACAGCAGGGTCTGAGCTGTGCTGCTGAGCAGCACGAGAAGAGCAGGCAGGCAGAGGGCAGCTGCAGCAGTGTTGCGCCACGACCATTCACCCTGAGCCTGCTGAAAGAGCAGTCGCTGGGTAGCTCACGGCTTTGGAAATGGAGGAATTTGTACTCCAGCAACGCAGGGTGATCCTGTCTTTATAACTACCACCGCTCTCTGCTCCTGTGTCGTCTTAAAGCAGCTGTCAGGGTGAGGAAAGCCACCGCTCAGGTCACCAGCAAGGCAGGAAAACTGGCCATGTTGGCTGAGAATGAGCTGGGGCAGTTGGGCAACTCCTTGAAGTTCATCGATCGGAGAAGTGGATGTTAGACTGAGTGTGAACTAGATCCTCAGCTGGCCAAGCAAAGGTGCAGCCAGAGAGCTTGTATCTTTGCACAGTCCCATCTGCAGGACTGATGGCTCTTTGCTGCCGATCCCCTTTTGTGGGACTGTGCCCCAGTCTCCACGATAATCTGTGCCCAGCCACTGCACACGCTGACCTCTTCCATCTGTTAGCTCCTCTCTGGGACACACTGGTGTATGGGAGGTCATCTCGACTTGGTGGCTACGTGACATGCCCGTGGCATAAGGACACCCATTTCTGACTTGCTGTGGGCTAGGACCACTAAGGTGAATGTGCATTAGGACATACATGCATTATGCCTTACTTTTTTTTTTGTCCCCAGATGGGAAACAGGTAATAACCTGAGTTTAGTTTTGATTCCTCCTATTTCTTACTTGTTCTTATCAGGCTTTTTTTATTCTGTTCCCGACACAAATCCTCTTGCCCTGACCAAATCCATTTTCCACAGAAAAGCTTCATGAAGAATGAACAGGGAGGCTTCTGGAGAGAAAGTCAGTAGCAGGGAAGTGCCAGGCCAGGCCATTATTAATGGTTGCCTATAAAATAAATGATAAGCTTATTAACTCTTCAGACTAAAGCAAGCTGGAATAGGGTGCAGGTACTCCGTGGGACACAGCTTGTGTCTGACAAATGGTCCTGTCAAATTGGAGAAATAGTTTGAGAAAAAAAGGCCGCAGTCCTGTAGGGACCAGTGCAAGCTCCCACCTTGCGCAGAAATAAGCGGCTCCCTGAGGGAAAATGCCTGCGTTAACATCACCCTGCAGAGAAGGGTCTGGGGGTCATGACGAATCAAAGGCAAAGCATGAGTCAGAGGCGTCAGGTTGTCTCCATGCCGAGATATATGAACCAAATTACAGCCTGTGAGACAAAGACAGTGATTTTTCTTCCCAGCCTGTGTGAGCCCCTGGCAGGGATGCTCTGCTAGGCTGAGGGCACTGAACTTTGAGAAGGATGCAGCGCAGTTGGACAGAGTCCAACAGAAAGCAACAAAAATGGTCAGTGGTCTGGAAAACATGACCTGTGGGGACTGAGCGTGAGAGCCGGGACTGTGTAATCACGAGACAGGAGGACTGGGGAAAGGGAGTCATGGGAAGAGCACTTCAATTCGGGTGCTACAGCTAATGCTGATGAGGGAGCGTGTGGGGAGGGCAATGCCGGGAGCACGGGGAGAAAATCTACCCACGTTTTCCCATCTCCTTGCTCTTAGGGCTTCCTCCATGCCTTGTAGAGCCAGGCTGGGCAGCAGCAGTAAGGGGCCAGGGTGGGCTGTGAGCAGGGTCAGCATGTGTCTGGTGGCTCTACAGGGACCGGACAAGGGGGAGATGCAAGGACTGTGTTAGGGAGCTAGGCATTGCCTCAGGGACTGAGAAACCATGTCACACCACAAGTGCTGTCACCTGGCGTCTGCGGGGAATGAGAAGATGAGCAAGTCCCTAAGCCCGGCAATGGGAACAGCTCACGGCCACTGCAGGGAGGGTGGGATGAGAGGGAGCACGATAAGAGCCTGCAGCAGTACGAGACACTGCTGCGAAGAGGAAGGGAATGACCTGTTCTCTGGCTGGCTGGGACAAAGAGTGATGCCCGAGCATTGCAGCAGGCTGAGATTGGGCCCTGGGGAGCACTGGATGACAATAGTTACGCCTGTGGAGGCTGTGAGATCTCTGTCACTGGAGGAGTTTTGGTAAAGTTTGAGCAGATACGCATCACGGGTGATCAGTGTGCAATGATTGCTGTGGGGTAGGAGGACACAGAGGACCTCCTGAACATCCTTCCAGACCTTCCAGCTCTAACTGAATGATCCTTAGTGCAAGTCAAGTGGCTGAAAACAAGGATACCAGCCTGACCTTCAGCCAGTGAGCAGGGGCAGAGCCCCCACGAGCCGCTTTCTCCTCTGGAGACTCACCAGGCGTGTTGCTGCAGCTGGGGGGACCGATGGGGACCAGGCTGGGAACGGCACGAGGGAAGAGCCTCTTGGGGAGCAGTGCAACTGTCCTGGACGTGGGCTCTGCTCGCGGACCCTGTCTGCTGTCAGTGCTCACCTCAGGGTCTCTGCAGCAAGAGGCTTTTTGCTGAAGCATCAGTTGCTGGAGGTGTGAGTGAATGGGAGAGTGAGGGGAGATGCCGCTTCTGCCCCTCAGCCATGCATGATCATGTCATATTTGTCTGCGAGCTTGCTGGGGACAGCTTTCCCTGGGGCCGTGCCTGGCCGATCGCCTCGTCCCCCGCACTGCTGTGCTCTCAGACAGCAAAGCCTCTGGCGGTGCTGCCAAGAGAGGAGTGCGAAATGGCAAGTGACAGGCATTTACAGGAGCTTCAACCAGCAAATGGGTGAAGACTGCTGTCAAAAGCATCGCTGCGATTTATTTTCTTTGTATTTGCAGGTTAAAATTGTGAAAAAATTGAGAATATGAGCAAAGCAGTTGGACAGCTGGGATCTAACTGTTTACACAATCTGCTGATGGAGAATGTAAGTGACCGGGGTCATACACACATTACAGCATGTGCTGGGTTTATTAGATTAAGTATATGAAAATATTTATTAGATCACATATTATTACAAGCATTATGTTTTACTGTGATCGTAAGCCTGCACTGGATTTCCCGGCTCCTCTGCAACTTTCCAGCAGAATGGAAGTACTAAATAATCTTGAACCCTTATTAGTACAAGCTGGACTGGAGTTGCAGATAAGAAACTGTTGGACATCGAATTACTGCCGCCTGGGGGGTCCTTTTCCTTACCCAGGA
>NW_010398365.1:27724-35610 GCF_000710305.1 Buceros rhinoceros silvestris
CTGGGGAGTCCTTTTCCTGACCAGTAATGTGAGCCTAGCAAAGGGTAAATATCCCCCAAGCAGCAGTGAAGAAAATAAACAAAGAAATAAATCCTGCCTGGCACTGACATACAAGAAATACCACAGAGCAAATTTTCTAGGGATACTCGGCACTTTCCTCTAGCTACAGCATTGTCCGTGGAGCAGGCTGAGCCCAAGAGCTCCTGCCTGAGCTCTGGCACGGGTCTGCCCTGGGGTGTGATTAGGAAACACCCTCTCAGACTTATATAATCTCTTTTCTGAGGTAAAGATGAGGGGTGAAAGTACGTTTTGTGGTCAAACAGGGGAAAGGAAAGAGAGTAGAAACAGTGGTTTACTTGGGCTGAGTTCCTCTGCCATTGCTACCCCTGGAGTAACTATTTAAGTGAAGGAGCAGGATTTGCACTGTTTGTGCATCCTGGAAAATGTCCACTTTTGTGCAAGGCTTCTGTGGGACCAGAAAGCCTCCCACCCGGGTCCCTGGTGGGGCAGCAGCGGTGAAAACCTGACTTGGGTGCAAGGGCAGCAAATCTCCGATGCATCCCTAGCAGCCAGTGCCACGGCAGCAGCTGGCTGACTCACCTCCCCTGCTCTCCTCTACAGCGATGGTGTATTTTTTCTGGTTGGGACCATGTCAGGTAAGTGCCAAGTAATATCAAGCCTCATGGGAAATCCTGCTGCTGCCACCGACTGCAAGGACTTGTACATTTTGTGAGGCTGCTCTAATCACCGAGACCTAATGAGGAAAAGCTTCTTCAGACCTTGCAGGGAAGAAGTACTGCTAGTAATTTGAACACCGAAGGAGGGTTCACCACCCACACCTACCTGTGCTGCTTGCACCACCTGAGCTGGTTGCAGGACGTGTCAGGCAAAAGTAAAATAAGCCATTATCAAGGACCACCATCGGCAAAATGGCTGTGGGTCCAGTCTGGAAAGCCAGGCTGGGAGCACCGTGGTTGCTGCAGAGGGAAGAGTGGGATGGATGGATGGATGGATGGATGGATGGATGGATGGATGGTGGCTGTTGCTGGGGAAGGTTTTTCTGCCATAGTTGCCTCCATCTTTGCCATCTATTCTGGCAGCAACTGGAGAATTGTGCTGCCTCATGCCTGTCCCATGCTGTCACCTACTTTGCCAGCAGCAGGGTATGGGGAAATGACAAGTGCTGAGGGGAGAAGTGTGGCCCCAGTCAATGCTGCCAGGTGTCTATCTGCTCTGGAAGAATATCAGCAAGAATAACAAGCCTTCATCCATTTCTCTCTCTCTTGCTCTGCCTCTTCCTGCTAGTCTTTTCCCACGGTAAAGATCAAGACATGCTACATCCTCCTCTTTGGGCTCCGAGTTGAACTTTGCTATGCTGCTAGGCAGATTTCGGCCATCTCTGGTTTGTTTTATCAGTGCATTTTAATTACTTAAAGGGTAAAAATTGAGGATTATCTCAGTGGTGTGAGCAAGGTGTCTTGGGCTGGCGGTGAAAACAAGAGAGGAGAGGCAGTGCTGTCTGGCAAACACCGCTTACCCCAGGGGCATAGAACTACAATTCTTGTTGGCGCAAATGCTCCTCTTGCCTTTCCTCCCATGGCCTCCCTGAAGAGCTCAACCTCTGTTCCTCCCCTGGAGAGGTGACAGCTGTCCGCCTTCGCGGAGAAGGCGCACCACTCACGTGTAAGATCCCGTGACTGTGTTTGAGCTGCTGCATGGAGGGAGAGAAGGAAACAATTTGCGACTCATAGCGATGACTCAACGACTTTGATGATACCTGTGCAGTAAAGACAGGTGCTCTTCAGAGCTGTGTCATCACCTCTACTTTTGGCAGACTCCACCTGGGAGGAGACAAGGGTCTAGAGGCAGGAAAAAAGACTGGAAGACAAGACAAAGTCACCTCAGTTTTAGTCAGGTTCAATAACTCTATGCATCTTTTGATTTACATGAGTCTCTAAAAATTTCTGTTACAACTGAGGTTGACACGCCACATGGTTTCAATACTGATCCACAAAGCTGATGGTTTCCTGAGTATTTCCTTCTCATCTGAGCTGTAAAGCTGAGGTCCTGGACCCTGTCTGGAAAAAAATGAGGGGGCTGACGTGCCCTTGCCCCCCCTCACATCAGCTTGTTGTCCCCAGGCTCCAGCAGTGCTTTCATTTCTTGCAGAGACACAGGGATCACAGCAGCTCTAAGCAGCATGGGACAGGAGAGCCCAGGCTTGATTTGCATCAATTTATGCACTAAGGCTTCCCTTTGTCTGAGGAACGTTTAGCTAATAAATTCCTCATTGGCAAGAGCCAAGGTCTAATTACATGATAAAATTGTGCAGATGTGGCCATAGAAAAGACACACGCTTTTAATAGAGTATTTTTCCACAGTGGCTTGTCCTAGTTTGGAGAGAAAAATAAACTGTCTTTTTTTTTTTTTTCTTTTGGCTTTTATAACTGCATCTCATGTAGGCATGCCGTTAAAATGAGGAAGACCTCAGCCACACTGGTGGAGCTGTTATGGCCAAGCTATTCAGACTTGTATTTCAAGAAACACAGGGGCTTCTACACCTGATCAGGGGTGAGGAAGGGACGAAAGGGACAAAGCACTGAAGAAATTCCCCAAAGCAAGTGTTACACAAGCAAAGTGTGGAGATGCCTTTTGTAGCGTTTAAAGCACCTCAGAGACCAAGTGCATCCTGCCGCAAGGAGTAGGTGAAAATGAGGGAAGCAGAGCATTTGAGAGGCTGACAGCTAGGGCATTTGTGTGGGACGTTAAAACACTTCATGTCTTCAGGAGTGGGATTGCCCTGTTTTTGTGAAAGATTTTCTGGGGAAATGTCCATAAATTTCCAGGAAATGGAGAAAATCCGTATTCTAGCTGCATAAAATTACTGAAAAACTGGACATGCAGGAGGAAGTATAGATGCACGGTTGGCATGCAGCCTGGGAAAGTGTGAACTTCTGGTGTCACAGTAGATGGTGGTACCTGTGGAAAATGGTGTTCTGGGATCAAGAAGGGTTTTTGGAGGGAGTAAATGACATGTGGGTAGCTGGCAGAGGACACAGCTGGGAGTGGAGGAGTCATTTACCTTCAGTGCAAACCCAGTGATGTATCCGCTAAAGCAATAGTGAGGACTCCCCAGTTGCCTCCAGAACCTCCTCATTAGGAAAACAGAGGACAAAAGTGTGTTTCTGTGCACTGCTCCCTGGAAACAACAGAAGGAGACCAAGGCCCTGGGTGAGGAACCTGGTAAATACCTGGGTTTAAGCTCTAGTCTAGTGATAACACAATCGTTGCTCCTTGACACGTGGCCTGAGCAGGTTTTCAGTGACTGTCACTGACTCAAGGCTGTGGAAGGGTGGGCAGTAGTATGTCAACCTTTTCCATCAGCAGACCCCCTCTGCTCACCCCACCGCCCCGCAGACCCCATGGGGAGCCGTGGGGGTGGGATTCCTGCGGTTCTGGGGAGAGGGGCAACCTCAAATGAACAGAGAATGAAGCACTTGGCAAACGAGACCTTCTGCCAAGGAATGCCTCTGTGGTTGTGAATGCCGGAGCGGCGCACGTAGGCAGGTTCTGGTGGCAAGGCAGGGTTTCACAGCGAGCAGTGTAGCGCTGCGTTTTTCTCCCTCTGAGGAAATAAACAGTCCTTGTGACAGCACTTTTTCCCTTTTCAAAATGTACCAACCTTTTGCCAGCGCAGGAATACATCTCCTAGCTTTGGTGATGGACATGCAACGGGTAAATTTTCTAGTCTTGCTGCTTAAGGCTTCTTCCAGGCAAATAATTTCTTTGTTTCTGAATTTCCTTTCTAATAATGCTTCTAATTATTCCCCACTATTCACAAGTTTGCAGACAGTTGTTGCATCTTCTCTCTAGGCATTGGTTACCTAGACCATAGCGTTCTACCTCCTTTAAACTCTTCCACCAAGCAAGATGCTGGGGGACTTCCAGCCCTAAATCTGGGGGACCCTGACCCTAAATCTAACCTCACCCTAACTCTGCCGTGGGACAGAAAAATGGTGCTGCTCAGAGCTACATTAACCGTAGGGAGCTTTACTTGTTCATTTATAGAGTGTATTTCTCTTTCCTAATTTTCTCATGTTTTCTGTTCGTTCATGCACAGCCTGACTGTGCAGACTAAAGCCTGTTGGAGGCCTCATTGAACACATTACTTTTGTTTTTTTTTACAAAATTCTATTCTGGCATAAATTTTAAGGGGAACTACAAGATATTTGGACTCCACACGATACTAACATTTCTTCCAGGAAGAGCTAAATGTGTTGTTGCTGTGTACAGGCTTGCTAGCAATGCCTGTGGAGATTTCCTACTGTTTGCTTCTCTAAGACTGATTTCAGTTGCTTGTAGCTTTTCCAGCCTGTAACCATTTGTGCTGAAATTTTTCATATGTGCTCGCAATGCCTGTCTCAATGCAAACATTTTTCAGGAAAGTTTTCTGGAATGATGATGAGGCTATTGCTTGAGGGAGACGGATTGAAAAACTTAAATACTAAAAATAGCAACTTACTTCTACCGTAGTGACCCCACTCAGACGGTGGATTCTGCTGATGCCACAGTGTGCATTGCTTGAGGGGTTTAGCTCCTTTTTAAAATTACTTAGAAAATTAGACAATCTAAGAGGTAAATTGAAAACTCAAGAACAAGTGTGGGATGAGTAACCAGTTACTGAGGACAAGACGGACTTAGCAAAGTGATTCAAGAAAATGTTTTTTGAAGGAACCAAGGGTGACAAGACTGGGACACAAAGTGCTGCCCCAAAAGGAGCTGGTACATGGGAGTTCTATGAGAGTGCAAAAAAAAGAGAAGGAACTACAGCATAGGAAATTGTGAGAAAAGGAGATTTTTCACCAAGGCACTCACCTTTTTTTCAACAAGAGAGGAAAGCAAGCAAGAACCCAAGTAGCTGGAGGAGTAGCTGAAGGGCCAGGGGTGTTTGCTCAGGCAGGGTGACCAGTGGCAGCCAGGGACACCAAGACCTGCTGTTTGGCTGCAGCCTGGGCAAATCTGAAGGAGGACAGACAGTCACTGAGAAACGGCTTTGACCTGGAGGTGACACCATAAAAAGAAAAAGGGTGTTTGCTTTCTTGTCTCTCTCTGCTGTTCCCGAGATCCTTTACCCTACATCTACCTGGCTGCTTCTGCAAGGTGGCAAGGACCACTACCAGCACTCTCCCTGGCATCCTCTTTGTCCCTCGTTGAACATGAGGGTGTCTGCCATGTCTCGTGCACGTAGGCAGACTCTTCCAGGTGAGAGCAGTGACATAGGTAAGCAGAGACTGGCAGGGTCATGGCGAGTCTTCCATGAGAAGAAACTCTTGGGCTGTTTGAAAACCTACGTGAGGCAACTAATGGGAAGAATTAGGTGGGCTGCTGTAGCAGATGTGCCGTGGGCAGGACCCTGTCCAGATCACCAGGTCTCCACCAATGCTTCACTGAAAGCTAGAGTGGCGGGCTTCAGTGGGGACCGAACAAACTTACACTTGCTGGAGCATCTAACCCTTGTTAAAGACAAGCATATAAACTTCCGAGCATGTGTAAAGACGAGATGCCACTCACATGCACCTAGCCTCTCCGTGAGGAGCTCTCAGGACAGCTGATTTCCGTTCATACCCACACAGAAATTTTAAGTCTGTTCAGAGACTGGCGGTTCTCATCAGCGTGGGACGTACCCCTGCTCTGTGGGGACTTCAGAGAGGAGGGGGTTGGGAAGCTTGTGCCAGCTGGCTTCAGCCAGGAGGAGAGTGATACAAACCAGCACTGGTGCAGTGCAACTTCCAGTGGGTAGGGATGTGGGTAAATGGCTTCTGCTTAAAAAAAAAAAAAAAAAAAAACATCCTAGGCTTTTATGGAGCCAGGAAGAAAGGGGAGGCTGGGGAAAAAAGCGGAGACCTGAGGAGGGTGATCAGGCGGGAGGTGGTGTTACTTGGGAAAACAAGGGGACTTAAAAAAAAAAAAAAAAAAAAATCATCTGAGCCTTACAGGAGCAGTAGAGGACTCAGAGGAAACTGTGGAGGGAAGGAAGAACAACTATCCTGACTACGTTGCTTGTCTTCCTTTCAATGCTTGTCAGTAGCTTTATCACATCATAAAGGCTGGTGGTGAAACCTCTTGCATTGTGGACTTGTCTGTAAAATTTCAGGTTCAGGCTTCTCTGAGAAAGAGGCTGGAGAAAGTTGTATTGTTTTGCGCTGTGGTAAAAATTGAACATTTTGGCAACAGGTAGTGTTGGGACAATACAAGGTCCGACAAAATATCCATCACATGTATTCCCTCTCCACATCTCTTTGTCATCACTAATTAGTGTGAACATTAAATGTAACAAAAAAAAAATTATTTTGCAGCTATGCAGATGAGCCTTTGCAGTGATTGCGTTAAGTGGACGGGTTAGTCCGTCTCTGTTGGGTATCCTTTGGCCCCGAGTAGAGGAGGGTTGTTGCTGCAACAGCAGCTGTGGCCTGATGCACAGCTTCACCTGTCTGGCGCTGGGCAGAAAGCAGAGATGCAGCCCCCCTTTTCCTGAAGTGTCACCTGTGCTGTTCACAGCATAACGTTGGAAATCCCCAAAGCAAATAAAGAGGGGCCAGAAACCAGATATGTGAAACTGGAAGCAGGGTCTGAGGTGCGGAAAAGTCATTGCCTTTTCTAGGATGCAGGATTCCTTCTTGTCAAACGTCTCTTCCACAGTAATTCTTCTCCCCTGCCGATGGTTGGCTGAAGTGAGCACCTAGATTAGGAAGACACGAGAGCTACAGCTCAGCTACAGCTTGTACAGCTCAGCTACAGCTGTAGCTACAGCTACAGCCATCAGAAGAGAAGCTTCCTCTTACCAGCAAGTACTTTAGTCCCTCTGTCCCAGCCAGCGCCACCTTCTCCAGGTGCGCCTGCATGAATGCACATGGTTGGGGGAGGAGGTGGGAGAGGGTCCTGTGGCTGCCAGAGCTCTGTGGGCAGGTGGACGATACCTTCTTCTGGCTGGCAGTGGCTCGCCCACCCTCTGCCTGTGGCTGTATTGGCCTCCCCTTGTTCCTGTCTGTATTAATTGTCAGTCCCTAGGTGCAAGGAGACAGACATCCACCTCCTCTGTTTGCCTTTCCACGACTCTTTCTACCCCCTCAGGACTTTCCTGCTCTCTGCAGCTCTCAGCATCACCCATGACAGCAGAACTAGCGGGATGTAGCCCATATGATCCCATTTATAGTGCTACACTCTTAATGATGCTGGGATAATTGTTCCTCTCTCCAAGTCTTTGGGCAAGGGACAAAGCAGAAAATGTTGCAGGTTGGACTGGATCTTGGCACCAGGGTTATGTGCAGGGAGCCAGGGTCTGGATATGGTCAGTCTGAGATGACTGGGCAGCAAGACAGGGCCTGGGGTCTGGAGCCTGAGCCTCTGCTGAGTGTGAATGCTGCCTAGGACAGCTCTGTCATGCTTCCCTTGGTGGTTCAAGGTAGGTTACTTCAGTCATTCATAGATGGCTTCCTAGTCATTGGTGGTTTTCTGAGTTGTTTGTACTGAGGAACTAGGGTGTCAACTGCAGAATGGAGTTTTCTACAAACAGCTGTAGCTCTGCCTTGAATTTAATATATCCTATGAAATACCTGATACCTTGAAATCTACTCGAGGACAATCTGGCACTCAGAGTGAATGAGTTCTTTTGTCTTCAGTCCATGCTCCTTGGTGTTCTAGGATATTACATGGAGAAGTATCATTCCCTCACTTCACAAGAGAAACTAACATTTGTGGAGACCTTGGGTACCTCAGTGGAGAACACTAGGGGAACTCCCAAAGCGAATAACTGGACCTTTCCAGATGAGGGTTTTAACAGCCAGTAAATAATAACAAGATAATGCACCGAACTTCTACCATTGTTT
>NW_010398365.1:35717-59193 GCF_000710305.1 Buceros rhinoceros silvestris
AAACTTCTACCATTGTTTGCAGGTGGTGACCAGTTCTTGCTCTTGACATTTATGACAGAGGAGATGCAAGAGATGGAGGTTCGTATCAATGCATTTGCAGGAGTTGAAGCCAAGCAGACAGCAGGTTCAAAAGGATGGAAAAACACCTATTCATAACTCAGAAAGAATGGCCTTTATGTTTTCACTCTGAACTACATCCTGGTGTAGGATTTCTTGAGTTAATGTGTGCCTAACCATGACTTCCCCTAGCGTCATCTGTTCCTGACAGAGAACCCAGAGTAACTCATCAGCAAAGCTGCTGATTATGCATGATTTATCTTCTAGTTAGTCCAGAGCCTCCCACATGGTGCGAGTCCAGATCCCCAAGCAAAGCTGTTGAGTCCATACCGTTGTGGTTCACGCCATTTCGTGACACAGGAGAACTGAAGCAGTGTCAGGATCGGGGCTGCCTCCCAGGTCAGCTGTCCACGGATCAGTGGCGAGGGCTTTGGGACCTTGGTTTGAAGGCTGCTGATTGAAGGTCTGAGCATTTAAGGTGCTGCAAGCTCAAGTGCAGCGAAACCCTTTAGCACTTGCTGAACTTTAAGGATATAAGTGAAGTCCAGAAGATTAATTGTGTGCTTAAAGGCTTTCTTGGATCAATATAGCTTGTAGCATCAATTCCAGAGGTGGAGGGCTAATTGTAGACGACAGGGTCTCTCTTTCACGGTAAATTGTCTGGATCAGCGTGATTGTCTGCAAAGACCTTCTGGGAGAGAGAAGACTTGTGCTTGAGTTTTCCCATCGATGCAAACGTTCAGACGCAGTGGCCAGCAGTAATTCCCAATGACCACCAAGTATTTCTGCCCTGCTCCGGAGTGGAAGGGGATGGTAATTCCACATGTGGGTTTCCTATAAGAACATGGTGTCTCTCTCATGAGTCTTCATCTTAGGGTGATGGATGGCCTCAAGAATTTGTCAGAACGTGTGGTGTAGTAGAGACCATTGCGTGGCCCGGCTCTGGGCATAGGCCAGGGTGCAATCTGCTCTGTTTATGAACAGGCGTCTCAGAGTGATGGTTAAAATATTTTCAAACAACACCTGAATGACCTTAGGATATAAAAAATTAAGATAGAAGAAAAGGTCTTTACATACATCAAACACTTTCATGTGCTTCACATCAAGAAAATGCTTTCTCCTGTCTCCCCTTCACCTGTGCTCAGGAGCTGGTAATTAACTCATTTTTAAAAATAGCGGTATGCTTTGAATGACCTGGTATTTATCAAAACAATCTACAAATACTCAATTTTCTTCTCAGAGCTTTGTGCAGTTTCTTTCTTTCCCTTCTTCCTTCCTTCCCCCCTCCCCCAGCCCTGGGTGGACCTCAATCTGCTCTTTTTTGGCTTGGCATTTCTGAGCTAGCGTGTGTAGCTACCCTGCCACTGCAGGCATGGCCGAAAACCAGCCACAGCACATGCTGTCTTTGATCACAAGACAGTTAAAGGGGGAGGGAAGGAAATGGAGAAGAGGTCAAGACCCACCAGTAGGAGCTTGGAGAAGATGGCATCGGTGATAAGAGCAGTTGTGAGGTCCCAGCTCTCTGCAGCGGACGCTCTGGGGCTGGACCCTTGCTGGCATTGCTGTTAGAACCAGACAGCTTTCCACACCCAAGAGCTGAGGATGACTTGCCTCCACTATGCTGATCACTCTCCATCCCAACACAGAACATGCCGTAGCTGGTGGCAGCCTGTCTCCACCAAGGGAATCGCTTGGTTTATTGGTGAAGAAAGTCCAGGTATGCACTGATGTGTACACAGTATGTAGACCCAGGGGAGCAGGACCTGGCCTGGAGCAGGGGGATGGATCATTTTGGACATGGTAGATACGCCACCACACTCATGTTCAGGGGGCTGGAGAGCTTTGTGTCTGTGGTTAAGGCTAATCCTGAGAACTCCTCCTAACACAATTTCGGAACGAGTTTTCATAGATGAAGTGATCTTTAGTTGAAGATACAGTTATAGATCTGCAGTGGGTGTAAATTGACATTTGATCTCTGGCTGTCAGTAAATCTGCACTACAGGAGGATCTGTCTTTTTTTTTTGTTGTTAATTAGCAATTTGAATCAATGGTAAAAAATGTCAAAAATCTGATCCAGTTGCAGAAACATATATTGATCCATGTTCCACAGGAGTCTCTTCTAGGTCTGGAATTGTTATTTTTATTAATGACTTGCATGGTAGAATGAAGAGTTTGCTTATTAAATTTACAGCTGGCAGCAGCCTGGGAGATGCTGAAGACATTAGAGGTGGGGGGATAGAATTCAGAGTAAGCACAGGTGCAAAGCATGACACTGACTTGAGAATAGCCACCTGTGGAGAGAACGGAGAGAGAATGACTCATGAGCCAGAAGTTCCACATGAAGGGAGGTGCTGATCCCACCCTTCCTTGCGCATTTTAACTAAATAAGCAGGTCAAAAGTTTCCACCTTTCCAGGACCATGCTGCGATGGCAAGATTTCTGTTGAAATGCTGTGCAAAACAGGTGTGATCAGATGCGTACAGCCCAGAAGAGATCAACAAAAATGATGAGAGGTCTAGAAAACAACGTATGCGGGAGTAAACCTTCAGAAAGAGTCAAGTGTCAGAGCCAAACAAGACAATGCTTCGGATTCTGTTGTCACCTCATGGTGTCCTGCACCCTGGGTGGGAATAGTCTGTCTGCTGTGGCCTTATCTGCAGGTCCCAGCTGTTCTCTCTGGAGCTTCTGATGAGAGGTCTAGAAAACAACGTATGCGGGAGTAAACCTTCAGAAAGAGTCAAGTGTCAGAGCCAAACAAGACAATGCTTTGGATTCTGTTGTCACCTGATGGTGTCCTGCACCCTGGGTAGAAATAGTCTGTCTGCTATGGCCTTATCTGCAGGTCCCAGCTGGTCTGGAGCTTCCATCCACCTCCTTCCAGCCCCCCTGGGCTGCAGCCAGACAGCACCTCTCTCCATCCCTGGCTGTTCTTCTACCATCCTGAGCAGGTACGCTGACTTTATTAGCTACTATTCTCTGGTCCTGATGTGTGAACCTCCTTTCCTGATGATTCTGACCCCTAACACAGCCTTGAGGAAGCAGAGAGCGAACAGTGTAAACAACCATGAGACGAGAGCAAAACAATTCTTTGTTACTGGCCGTGGTCTCCGCTTTCTTTCTGCTTAACGAGTTTCTTAAAGATGCTTGATTTCCTTGCTGGCCATCCTATTCCTATTCCACCCATGCTGAACAGTCCTTCTCTCTTCTCTCCTCAGCATTTTGGTTCATCACAGCTGGGACATTTGGTACATTTCTGGATGATGAAATTCAAGGAACCTGTGGACCTAACAATAGAGGAAAGCAAATAATAATAATAAAAAAAAGTCCAATCCAACCCCACAAAACACCAGATCTAGAAGATTATATAAGCAGAGGCACTGAAAGACTTCGGGTTATTTAGTAGGAAGACAAGACCGAAGAGGGTTTTGTGATGATAGTGTTCATGTGTGTGAATAGTTGCGGAGGGAAGAAATGAGTAAACTATACTGTTACGAACAAGAAAAACCAGTTGTCTTGCATTTCAGCAGACAGTAGGAAAGTTGGCCCAACAGTGAGGACAGCTGAGCACTCGACTGCCTTGCTTAAGGAATCTGGACCATGTTCATCATCAAATGTTTTTAAGCAGGTAGGACAAACATCCTCCATCCTTTGGGAACACCTAGATGTGACCTGATCCTGCCTTAGGGCTGCAGGCACGGATGAGCTGTAATGTTACGTTTCTTCAGGTTTTCTGTCTCAGATTGATTTATAGAGAAGAGGAGGCTCAGGGGAGACCTTATCGCTCTCTACAATTACCTGAAAGGAAGTTGTAGGGAGGTGGGGGTTGGTCTCTTCTCCCATATTGAGAATGACAGGATGAGAGGGAATGGCCTCAAGTTATGCCAGGGGAGATTTAGGTTGGATATCAGGAAAAATTTCTTTACAGAGAGGGTTATTAAGCATTGGAAGAGGCTGCCCAGGGAGGTGGTGGAGTCCCCATCCCTGGAGGTGTTTAACAGCCGTGTGGAGGTGCTGCTGAGGGACATGGTTTAGGGACCCCGGCAGTGCAGGGGGAAGGGTTGGACTCGATGATCTTAAAAGTCTCTTCCAACCAGATGATTCTGTGATTGTTCTGTGGCACTCTGTCAAAAATAAGTGGTTTGGGCATGCTGGCTCCCAGAAAGGAGTCAGGAACAGAAAGAAATTGAGAGCTCCCACTGCAGGGCAATTAGGCTGTCACAAAAATGTTTTAAAATAATTAGTCATTGTAAACGAAATGTCCAATGAGCAAATAAATAATAAGGCTGCAGAAAGAGAACATGCATAATTCATAGATGAAGTTAGTTCTATTGATAACACAGAAATAAACACCAGGAGAAATTGTGAAGATTGTAATTTCCGTGTAAAAAAAATGCTAATGGATGCTCAGCCTAATAGGTAAGATAACCAAATGGTCTAAGCTTCCAAGAAAAACTTTACATGAAAGCTGAGGCTCATGGGCAGGTGGGAAACTACCCGAAAGCAAGTTCACAAGAGGAGCACGACCTTGGAGTGGAACTCTTCTTTACACCTCATCGCTAATGCAAAACTCATCCTACATCTGAGAAATAGCTATACTTAGCCTGTTGTTTGCGGCACGGTGCCTTTCTCTGCTCATGCGTCTAGAAAATCCTGGGTCTTGTCTCACTTCTGACGTCTCTCGCTTGCATTGCTCCTGCTTTTCTATTTTCTATTAATCTGAGTCAATCTGACAAACGACAAAATGAGGACCAGGCAGCACACAATTTGATTACTCATGTTCTCTTAATCATTTGCCCCTATTACTGAAAACTAATTCTAATTCTGCACTGCCATTTTTAGCCTCCTAAATACTAACAAGAGTTCGAGGCTAGGCCAGATGGGGATCATGCCTCCCTGTAGTCAGCAGAGATGAATGGGTGTTTTTAGGGAGGGCTTCATGCTGAGTTATCTGTTTCTCTCTGTTACCGCATCGGTGGCTATAAAGGGAGCCCATGGTGATTATTTGAGATGGAGACACCTGCAGTGGAAATGTCTGCGTTCAGTGAGAATTCAACCGATTTTTTCTAGATAATACAACTCCTGTTCATATTTTCATAGAACACGTTCTTTATCGCTCTTTCTTTGGCAACAGCTGTGATTTCTGGGTGTGCTGATGTACTGTTTCCATGAGACGGCGTGTTCTTTGCAGGATGCAGCTACCTGTGGGATGTCTTCATCCCAAGCTGCAGGTGAGGGAGGTTTGACAGAGCCAGGCTGTGTGATTTACACCTGATTTATACCTAATTGTAATGCCCAGTTTGGACATTCGAGCTGCTGAGGGATGCGGCTATTGAGAGCTATTAGGTAGCAGAGTGGAAGGAGTATAAAATGGCCTGGAGCACACAGAAACACACGGTCATTCAGCCAAAACCACCTCTCGGTATTTACTGACCTTTTTAGCTGTCTACCTTCACTCCTCTCCTGAGATCCTGGGCACTTGCTGCCTTCAACCCTTCTTACAGTTCACTCAAAAAACCATCACTGAGATTATCTTTATGACGATTTGTGCTACCTTGTCGTTTCTGTTGACATGTCTTTTCCAGTTCACAGAATCGCAGAGTCGGAGAATGATTGAGGTTGAAGGGACCTCTGGAGGTCATCTGGTCCAGATGACCGCCTGTTCAAGCAGAGTCACCTAGAGCTGGTTGCTCAGGACCTTGTCCAGATGGCTTTTGAGTATCTCCAAGGATGAAGACTCCACAACTTCTCTGGGAACCTGTGCCAGTGCTCAGCCAACCTCATTGCAAAAAGAGTGTTTTCTCATGTTTGGGATGTACCTCCTGTGCGTCAGTTTGTGCTTATTGTCTCTGGTCCTGTCACTGGGCACCACTGAGAAGAGCCTGTCTCGGTCCTCTTTGCACTCTCCCCTCAGATATTGTATACATTGGTGAGACTCCCCTGAGCCTTCTCTTCTCCAGACTGAACAGTCCCAGCTGTCCCAGCCTTTCCTCATTGGAGAGATGTTCCAGCCCCTTAATCATCTTCATGGCCCTTCATTGGACTCTCTCCGGTATGTCCATGTCTCTCTTGTACTGAGGAGCCCTGCAGTGGGCACAGCACTCCGGGTGTGGCCTCACCAGTGATGGGTAAATCACCTCCCTTGACCTCCTGGTGGTGCTTTACCTGGTGCAGCCTATTTGCCTTCTTTGCTGCAAGGGCACGTTACCAGCTGATGTTCAACCTGGTGTCCACCAGGACCCCCAGGTCCTTTTCTCCCAAGCTGTTTCCCAGCTAGGTGGCCATGAGCATGCACTGGTGCCTGGGGTTGCCCTTTCCTGGCAGACAGGACTTCACACTGATCCTTGATGAACTTCATGAAGTTCCTGTCAGCCCATTTCTTCAGCCAAGACAGAGGCAATTAAGAACAGCTCAAAGCTGTGATGCAATGCTCATTTCTACTTCTATTTCTTGTTGATTAAAAAAATCAACCTTTTTCTAAATTAGTGTACTTAATCTTTTGCAGGGAGTTCTACAAATCACATTGTAGAGAAGATGATAGCAACTGATTTTCTCTGCCTGCCACAGAAATAATATTAATTACTAGGTTTAAAAAATGCCCAATCCTTACAGTTTTTAAGAATGAAAAGCCAGAAATGACCCCAGTGCGTGACTTTCTTCAGAACAGACAAAGAGCATCACGGTGAAATACACCAGGATCTCCACGGGCTTACGGAGCTCCTGACAGACCATCACGGGCAGGGTGGCGGTGTGTGGGCTGTGAATGGAGAGCGGAGCCGCTGGAGATGGAAACGGGTGTGTTCCTAAGTGTGTGGTATTTTCAAATGTAAAAATCAGAAATAAATTAATTTTCACGAGCAGCTCATCAGTATCATTTTTTCAATAACATCATGAAGTGAAGCTAATTATGTATGCTGTGTGTTTTTTATATGTTATAAATATAAATTCATTTTGCATGTTCCATATTGATTTTAAACATTTCATCACATCAAAATATTTACAAAATATTATGTAAAATTGTTGTACCAGTTGGTATTACATTAATCTGTTTATTTTAAACATTTTAGAAGTATTTATGAAAGCAGAAAAATAGTGGCATAATTTTTATGCTCCTCTGCTTGCAAAATTAATTGTATTCAGCTGGATGAGTAATGAAAGGATGAAATATCCTGTATCATCATAACTTTACTGCAGTCATGTTTTACTGATCAAATTCATCAGTTTGCTGATTTTCTTTATAACTGTGTTCTGACATTATTTAAAGGATATTAAAATACAGACAAGGGAGTGAGAAAGTAGGGTACATGTGTCAGTAAGAGATCCCCATCTCACCCTTGTAGAGTTTTTTTTATTTTGGTATTTTAGTTAAGCTGATCTTAGAAAACAGAATGAGCACCGTTATTGGTAGGAAAAACCAATGGCAGCTCTGCTGTGCACGTACCACGTGCTGTCTAAGCCACGTACTCTGAAATCAAGTCCCAGACATCTCACGTTTGGCACCCAGGTTACCAGGTAGTTTGTTTGGTTGTGGTTGGAGAAAATGATGCTTCCCAAGCCCCAGAGTGACAGTGCTTGTCCTGGGCTGGAGTTTTCTTAGGGGCCTCTGAAGTGCGCATAGAGGTCATCCTCATGCCCAAATCCAGGTGGTCTCACTGCTCTCCTGGCTCACTCCCATCCCCTGACACACTGTGGGTTCACCGTGCCCTGGGTTCCTCCCTCTGGGGCTGGAAAGAGATGGGAATCTTCTGACGGGAGCAGGGTTTGAGGGGGAGGTGGGTCCTGCCAGGCTGTGGGTCTGCATCACCACTGCCGGAGGCGAAGCAGCCGAGAGAGATGGTTCTGGGCCAGCGAAGGAGAAATGAATGTGGGGCTCCCGCTTTTTCTTTTGTGGTGTTAACACCAGGCCCCAGCTGTTTCCCTCAGACTCCTTCTGCTTTCTGCTCCTTTCCGTTCTTGTGCAGGCAAGGGCAGGTCTGGGTGTCCCTGGCTGCCACTGTGTGACCCTGCCTGAGCAAACACACCTGGCCTGCCAGCTGTGGTTGTATGGTCCCTGTGGGGGAAAGCATGTTTCCTCTGGGCTTTGACACCACCTTGGAGACGTACGATGCAAGTCCTGGTTTAAGAAAGAAAACAGGCTGTGCTTCCATCACCTGCTGCGGTCTTTTGGTGCCTTCCACTAAAAGGCTTTTCCAGCTTCCCATCATCTCCGTTTGCAGATGTTGCCACCTGTACATAGCCCTGACAAGTGGAAGGGGAGTACAGAGCCAAGGGTGAGAAAGGTAGCATCACCTCTTAATAGGACAGGAACGGAGGAAGCAGAGATTGCAAGAGAAACCTAGAAGAGGGAAAATCTATTTCTTCTGACAGTTCAAGGTTTGGCACCTCCTCTTGCTATAAAATCCTGAGGCTAAAGATATTTTCCTAAAATGTGTTCTCCTCTTGCCTCATGAACAGAGAAATAGCTTCTGCCAGACCCTGCAAGCCTGACTAAGGGCCCTAGGGAGCATTGGTTATCTGTACCTCCAGAGAGTCTCAACCCCAGGGTTTCAAATTCCCCTCTCCCTGCGCTGTGGCATCCTCAAAGACTGTAGCATTGTAGCTCAGTATCACCTTTCTGGAAAACTTTCTCTTCTAATGGCGTTTATCTCAGTGATGCCTGAGAATCACTGTGGGCATCCCGGCATGTCTGACTTCATAGATCCAGAGAATGAATCACAGAATGGTTTGGTTTGGAAGGGCCCTTTGAAGGTCAACTAGTCCAACCCCCTGCAGTGAGCAGGGACATCTTTGACTAGACCAGATTGCTCAGAGGCCTGTCCAAGCTGACCTTGAATGATTCCAAGGATGGGGCTTCTACAATCTCTCCGTGTTGCCTCTTCCCGTGTTTCACCACCCTTATTGCAAAGACATTCTGCTAAGCTTGTTGCAAAGCACCGCAGTACTGGGCTTGTGGGTGCGCCCTTGTCCCGCAGATCTGCGTCTCTATGGTATTGTGCTCAAATCCTTTGTCTAAGAACTTTTTGCACGGTTTGTACCTGCCTGCTTTGTCTCCGTCTCTGCAGAAATGGAACTTACCCGAGGCAGTCCAAACTCTAGCAAGCAATGCCACAAGCTACTGTTCGGGCAGAAAGAGGAGGTACGTCCCTGGTCAGAAAGCTGGGGAGTATGAATGAGCTGTCTGGCAACTCAGAAACACAATTAATAGCAAGGTGGCAACATCGGTTGTATAGAAACCAGTTGGTTTTTTTTTTTGTGAGCAGATAATGTTGAACCTTTCTGAGAGGCTTTCTCTTTTTGGTGCATGTTTCTTGCCCTTTCCATATCCTTCCAGAGCAAAACTTGGTAGACCTCACCTTACAACGCAGACTGGCCCTATAGAGCTTGCTAAGGTTTGATGGCTTGTGCAACAGTTCAGCTGGTTGTGTGACATTGGGCTGCACCAACTGGGCTTTCCAGCAAAGAGGAGCAACTGCTTCTTTTTGCTCACTCAAACCCAGTTCAGTGGCAGTGGTGGGGTACTGGTAGTTTGGCGTTTCTTAGTGAACATAAACCATCGCACTAGACATCAATGGCCTCTTCAGTGGCCGCGTAACAGAGAAAACAAGTGGAGGTGCTTCAAGAACACTTGCACGAATTTATTAACTCAGTCTGGAAAGAACGTTCAGAGGGAACATGACAGCATGGCAAGCAGGGTTACTGCTTGAGTCTTTTCAGGATCAGGCCCTGAGCAGGTCTGAGATCCACCCTTTGTGTCTCTGCTCACCTCTTTCTCAGGGGGGAGCATTCTGCAGCTGTTTTGTGAATGACGTAGAAGTGCATTGACAAAAATGTACGTGACTGGCTGTGTTAAAACCCAGAAAGGGCTGCTCGTGTCCTAAAGGACAAAGTGTCTCCATGCTATCAAAAAATATTTTAACCCGAAGCACTTTTTCAAGTAGTCGGAATAGATTAAGTAATTAATCCCCTAATCTGATGTAGTGTCTAGAATGCCTTTCAATCCTTGCTCCAGCAATTTTTTTTCATATCACTGAACTTTTTATGATGAGATAACCAGAAGTAATTTAGAGAACATCTTTCCTTCTTAGCTTTTGCTTATATTGTGATTATCAAATAAGACCAGCTCTTCTAGTTTATTGCTATAGCATCCACAGCATGGCTGGGAGTGCTGTCAATGGGAAAGCATGAAATTTATTCTAAAAATTGATTTGAACATATTCCCTTCTGAGGAGAAAAGAAAAAAATTAATTCTGACTCCTTCCAGCCTCCGTGTTTTTGCTTCACTGTAACAGCACAGTGCTTACTGGGAAGAGCTCTGTCAAGGGGACAAAGTCCTTCTTAAGTTCAAAGCAGACTTTCGTCTCAGGAAAAGTAGTAACTAAGTGAAGAAAATAAATACGACTTCTTTTTCTGGGTATTTGTAAACAAAGAGCTGGAAAAACTTCAGTGTTTTATGGAAAAACAACTGTGTTTCTCCCCTGGGTCACACTGGAGTCAGTGAAGTTTCACCTGTAATAAAATGAAGGATAAATCAGAAAGACATAAACTTCGGAAATCTTTACTGTAGGATATACCTGATGAAAAACTTCCTTTCAAGCCTAGCCAAATGACTGCAACTTTCCACATGAGGTGATAACTCCTATGCTACGGCCCCAAGTAGTTATCCAGCGGTATCTGCTGAGTCTCACTCCTATTAGAGGTGTAAGAAACCCACTGGTGTCCTCCCAGACTTCAAAACCCAGTGGGAAGTTTATCAATGAGTTATCTTGGAGGTGGCTCACCTTGAATGAGATACAGCGTCACACGCTCACTTGTTAAACAGGCTTTTATATAAGTGTTATGGTTTCCGTAGAAACATAACTAAATCTTTCCTCCAGCATAATCCCAAAGGCTTTCACAGACCTGGAAAATATGCGGCAAAGAGTCAAATCATTTTTTTATGCTGACAAAAAGAATGCCACAGTTGTCACCCAGTCAAGTTTCTCATGAGGGCAAAATAGGTTTAAATCCCACATTGCAGAATTGCCTTGCAGCATTCAGACATCTTCTAGAATCCCATTTCCCTGCAAGTTTGGTTTTATAAACCTCTAATCAAAACTTACAGAACTGCCTAAGCTGGAGATGGGGAAGACCTTACTCATTCGTCTTCCCAAATCATGTTGGTGAGTGCAAAACCAGTGAGAACAGATACAATTACTGTACTGATGACATTCAGAGCCAACGGTGACACTAGCAAGGTGTGGTGATCGAGAAGGGAGATACAGAACGCAGAATAGGTGGGAAGGAGCTGTGTCCATGCAGAAGCTGCGTTCACGTAACTGTGTTTTCAGTCCAGCTCCCTTGCACTAGGAGATGGACGTTGTGGTGGTGGTGGGCTGTGAGGTGCTGCTTGCTCTGTCTGCATCCTGAGACTGCTGGTACCGTCACAGGAAGGAGCTTCTGGTGTACACTCAGGAAGGTGTTTGGGACAACTCACCTACTCTGAGCACAGAGTCTCTCAATTTTCATAGACCAGGTTCCTACTCCACTGATCATTTCTGTGCTGTAAGCTGTCATCCCTATTGCTCTCCAGTGTCACTTAAGGAGAAGGAAACATTTGACTTTTGGTCAAATACTTTGATTTCTGCTATCTCAAGGAAGTTGCTTCTGCCACAGTCCTTCTTTTACCATGCTGACTTCAGGCTCTCCTCTCGGCGCCTCCTGGCTCAGTCTCGTGTTCAATCAGCAGACCTGCACACTAACCTGCTGGAGGAAGCAGCTCGTCTGTGTCACCTTACATTTTTCATTGTATCGTTGCTAATCTGGAGCTTTAAGGTATTTTCAGCTTTGCACAGGAGCCTTACTTTGGCCGGCAGCTCAGGACCGCTAGAGGTCAACGATAAGAAGATATAAGCATCTTTTTTATTAGAAATCAGGCTTTTTAAAATCAAAATCAAGCTTCTTTTTTTTTTTTTTTTTTAATCCACTGCAGTAAAAAGAACATTTAACAGACAGGATTAGGCTGTGGCTGTTCTTTTCCGAACAACCATGGGCAGACTAGCTACAGGGCTGCTTCTGCTGCTGCTCTCTCCCTCTGACAGTGCCAAGGGAACACTAATGATTTGCCCTGTTGTTATTTTTGATACAATAAGTGCAATCGGTTGTGCGCTAGGTACAATAAATGCCACGTGAGGTAGTTGCTGTTTCGCAGAGGCTGCAGTGCAGTGAGCACCAGGGGATCCAGTAGCAGCTGGGTGGGTCAGGGAAGGAGGATCTGGGGGCTTTGAGGAACGGGAGCGGTGGACTGCAAGGAGAAACAGTGTGAGCGTGACACTTAGCTAAATAAAACCTGCTGTCCTCATTCAATGAAAGGATGACTTGTCTATTTATAGTGACACCTCACGACGGACTTCAAGTGCCAGGAAAATCTTAGGGCCCAGAACCCTTTGTCATAACGACTGAACTGCGCCATCAAAAACTCCATGGTTTTCTGCAAAAGTTTGGTTCTCTGCACAAGTTTTCTTTTCTGCTTTTTTGTACTTAGAGGAAACCCCCCCAACCCTCAACTTCTTCTTGCTTAGCTTTCTTCTTCTACTGCTTGTCTAGAGGCTCTGAAAAACTGTTGCTTCAGAGACTACGTGTAGTGTTTTCTATGTATATTGTTACCCTGCAGGTATATGCAGTCTGTCATTACTGTTCCTTTTATTGCCAATATAAATTTAACTCCTCCACAGTCTATATGATTTATTATTCTGTATATGAAGCCGTAAGAGCTACCTGGACTTGATTTCTCTTGACTTTGAATTTTAAAAATAGTTACAGTGTTTTAAACGATGTTTTAAGCAACTTTTAAGCACACAAACTAACCTCAGTTCAGTGCGTACAAAAATTTTGTGGTACCTTTCATCATCCAATACCTGTCAACACCAATCTACAGGAGCTGGAATTATGATCCTGTGAATTCAGATATTTTTTCCCAATCTGAGAAGACTGGTTTACAGAAATTGATCCTGGAAACAAGCATTTTCTGCTGGACTGATGGAGATGAGCAAGCACAGTGGTTCTTAGAAAATGTAGGGACCAGGCTGAGGTAAGGATGGCTTATCTAGGCTCTGAACTTAACCCTGCCTGCTGTTTGACTCTACTGAGGAACGTGAACAGAGCGAGATGAAACTCTACAAAATCCAGACGAAACGATTATGATTCATCTAATTCGCACAGTATAAAGTTCCCTTTTCCCTGAAGTTTTAAACATACAATGCTACTGCAATTCAGTTAAACAACTGAGCAAAGGCTTAATGTAGTTGTCACTTTCAACACCTAAAATTAAACATGAGTAGGTGCTTTCTTCGAGTGGGGCTACATTTGCTTGCTAAAATAATTTCCGTGAACGATAGATACCTGAACTCCATTCAGGTGGAATATATCTGAGTGAAGATGAACACCTGAAATCTACAGTCCATGTGCCCATGAGTGGCAACGTTCTTGTCTTCTGCTCCTGTTACAGGAACAACATCTGAGATTTAGCAACAACCTAACCCTATTCTGTCGCTGTTTAAAGGGGAAAATGAAGCTCTACCAGCTTGCTTTTAGGTGATGTAGTCCAGTCAGAGAGAGAAATCTCTCAGAGAGAGAATCTGATTTGGGCTGCTGGCTGTGGATGACCAATGGGTGTTGATGGGAACTGATGGCTTGGTCGCAGCCCTCCAGACACCGGGTGCTTACTGTGCATTCTGTCCCTGCTGCAAAACAGATGGTCTCGTCCACAGTGAGGAGCCAGGCGGGTATCCGAGCCTGACACAGATCTCCCAGGCTCCACACAGAGCTCCACTTCACATGGGAGCACAGCGCAGTTGTCAGCTCTCATTACGTCCCTGTGAGTGAACTCAGTGCCTTCCCAGCTGGGCTGAAGCCCGACTGGCTGGTGGAGACCCGAGAAGCGGCAGCTGCTCTGGGGACCGTCTGCTTCCACAGGGGAAAATCCCTCCCCGGTTTGCTCGCACGCTTTCCTCAGGGCAGAGCAGAGGGGCAGGGAGAAGAGCTGTCCCTTGTGTGCTCCTGGCATGGGGAGAGAAGGAGAGGGGTGAGCAGCCTCTGTTAGAGCTGCCCTCCTTCATCCGGGGGTGACACCCAGCCCCTCAGGAGGACTGAGCTGCAGCTTTGATTTGCTGCAGAAATCATCAAGGCAGTTAGTTGGGTTTGAGAGGGGACATGAACACTGTCTTGAAGCTAAACCAGATGGAGAAACAGCTGTGACATAACAATTGTTTTATGTTTCTATGCTTAACTCCAAGTATAAGAGTTTCTTCCTTAAATGTTGGTGTTTTTTAATTAATTCATTTTAATTGTAGTGTAACCTTAGTGTTCAGAAGTCCCAGGCAGACTGGCAGTTGGAATTGGTTTGCCCTAGCAAGGCCAGGGTCCCCCAGGAGCTGGTTGGTATCACCACAGGGACAATTTACACATCTCTGTTGGGTCATGCTCCAGCCAGGCTGCTGAAAAGCTAGATGAAGGGGCTGGTGGGGGAGCTGAGTCCACTACACACCATCATGTAGGATGAACGGGAAGCTGACCCTTGAGGCAAGAGCACCAGCCTCACACTTCATGGAAGGAGTGTTGGCAAAGAGCAATCCCCAAGCAGGTGGAAGTTGAGGACTCCCATGAAGGGGAGGACTGCATCCTCGTAAGCTATCGCAACAGGAGAAGGGCTCCTTCACCATCTGCAGAGGTGCGGGACCTCCATAGGTGAGCCCAGGAAGTTATGGGTGGCAGTGGTGGGAGGCTCTCTCCTGTGGGTGACAGAGGCACCCTTGGCCTGCCAGGCTAGGTGTCTCAGGAGGTTTGCTGCTTGACCAGGACTGTGATATGGGATGTCCTGAAGAATCTGATAAGACTTATCTGATATGACTTACCACATTAGTGATTCTTCTGGGAAGACCTTCAGTATACGAAGGCTACAAGTCCTTGGTGGTATGAGCCACAACCATGGTGGCACAGGAGGTATTCTCTCCAGTCCTGCTGGCTGATGGGAGAGGCTCAGGTCAAAGGAGTTGCCTTCTGCAGGTCAAGTTTGGGTTATGCAGACAGTATCCAGACGGCTTCAGCTCTAAAACCTTTCTTTGAGGAATGAGGACTGCAGAAAGAAAGACAAAGTGAGACAAGAACTGTACCGGGAGGCTTGCTAACCTAATAAGCAGGGGTTTATACCGGGATGCCAGGGGTTAACGACCAGAGCCCAAAGAGAGGTGGAGGGATCCATGTATTTACCTCCATTTATTCACCTAAGACTACATGTTAACTTTGTGCACAGCCATTTTTGGGAGATAGCACAGGGTGCAAAGCTACAAGGGCAGCACAAGCAAGTACAACTCTTCCCAGAACCACCTGGTAGCAGTGGTACTAAACTGTTGTGTTCCCAGTCAGCTCCTCTCCCCTGACTCGGCCAGGGTCAGTTGTGTTGAATTCCCTGTTATACTGGGAAGTGGCAGCGGTTAAGAATATTGGGTAGACTTACCCTGAAATGCAGAAAATACCTTTTCCTTCAGTCTTATTTCTTAAAACGTGCAATAGCACGCAGAAAACAGTCTTTTTGCCTTTGCAGTAGCTGGGTAAGTGCACAAATATCCTACAGCCCTCGCGCTCCGCGTGGTGACTAACAGCTGGGCTGTTGCCTGTGTTGGCACACAATCACCTTGATGACTCAAGGCTCCGAGGGAGAGAGTAAAGAGAGTACGGGGTGAGTGAGCACATAGATGGCACAACTCGAACTCCAGTGATGGGTAAATTACTCCTTTTCTGCGGGCGCTTAGAAGGATGGGGAATGCACTAAGCGGTGCTGCTTTTGTAGATCACTTGGACATGATTCTCAGGGTCTACAGGAGAAAAATGCTATAGGGAAGCAATACTTTCCCGTGAGTATTTCACGGTTCAGCTCTTACTTGTCCTGTCAGTGAGACTTTTAAATCATTATTTTGCAACTGTCTTTTATTTTGATATAAAGAGAATTTTATAATGCAGGCCAGATTCTTGAAGGTGTCTGTTGATATTTGCCAATTTTCCTTCCGTTGTTATTCCTTCAAGAACAACTGCAGGCAGATAATATATTAATATATATTATGTCCAGAATGAGAGTGATTGCGGTGTAGACAGCTCACCTACAGCTGCATGAGGTGCGACAAACACTTCCTCTTTCTTGCAATGGAGATTTCTGTGGCTCTGTTTTCTCCAGTGTTTCCTCTGCAATTAATTAATAAATTACTTGGTTTTAAAAAGCCCAACTATTGACTCTGTTAAGCATAAAGGGAAGGTAGAAGATCATTTTTGTTCTGTGCCAAGACATCAAAGAAATATGTTGGGAAGTTGCCATGGTTTGCAAGGTGGTGTAATACCTGACCATCAGCAGGGACCCTGCAGTACATCAGTTTCTGCTGTGACTCGTTACACAGTCAATGGCTAATGTCTTCGACTCAGGCCCTTGGTAACAGTCAGGTACCCACCTTTCACCCACAGATGAAATGGAGGAAGTGTGGGGGTGTTCCAGGCACACCTGTGTGTCAGTGTGCAGCGCTTCTGCCTATCACAGCCTTGGAAGACAGCACCTAAGGGTTGTTTTTGCCAGAGTCATTTCTGTATCCATGCAGTCACGGGGTGGGAAAGGGGTCTGTCTTAGCAGACATTGCTTACATTTGTGATGGCAGTTTTCAGATTTTTGACACTGATAGTCAGAAATGCTTATCACCCGGCCACCAAAAGCTGGGTGTAATGACGAAGCTTTGTATAGTTGTCCAGACCTGATCACCTTTGTTCTTCACTCCTGCTCCCTTTCTTCCCCATCCATTAGCACAACTGGCACTAAGCTAGTTAATTGTTGGCATCGGATTCTCAGGACTGACCTTTAAAACTGATACTTGAGGGTGATGAATGTGAAATGAGTAAGATGGGTTGGTTATACCTCTCAGAGTTGTTTGATGATTTTGATAGGCAACCTGGGAGTCAGGCAACGCTTGCTATGTCTTTACAACCATGATGTAATTTTTTTCTTTTTCTTTCTTGAATGAAAATTTATGATTTTGCTGAATCTGAATGTCATGTATGACACACAAACAGATTATGTTGATCAGATAACAACCCGCAGTCTGCATGCATGACCATCTCCTTCCTCCTGCCTCACCGAGATGGATGGTATTCACAGAAAACAGATTCCTTTGGATCTCTGTGTGAATTGTGTGTGAATTCTAGGTGGGATAATGGAGGTTAAAATAGTGAAGTTCTTGAGCTGTTGCCTGATTGGGACATGTTTTCTTGAAGTGATGACAGCTGAGATGGACACGACACACATTACAGTTGGAGTCTGCACCATCACTTCGCTTTTGCTAGAGCAGACCAGTTGCAGTGACATCCAAATGTTTTCCCCTTTAGCCTTACAAGTAATTCAGGAGCTTTGTAATAGAGCTTATTTCTCACTCAGAATAAGAATTGGAATTTCATATTCCTTAATAGCTGCGTTATATTCTCCCTTGTTTGTAGAATCTCAGCAGTGGCTTGATGAGTAAATTCAGCTTTGTAGATTTTGCCCTGGAAAGATCCCAACTAAATTCAAGATTAGTTGCCTGGGAGACCAAATAATGCAATTCAAAATGCAGTGTGGTACAGTTGCATGCTGCCTAGTATACGCCCAACTTTTTTCCACAGAAGACCTTGTTTCAGAAGTTTCTGGATGCTTCCTGCTTCTTCCATTGGGATAGGAAGCTTTAACTGTATTTCAAGCCTCACCTGTTTGTTTGTTTGTTTAGTGTCTTGCCTCTAAGAGAGATGCTGAGGGTTTCTCCTTCTAGAGTATATTTTTGTGTGTTTATTTTAATAGACATTTTCAGCAGTGTTATCAGTTTCTTTTTTGAATGCTCACATGAGAATTTCAGTGCTGGATGTCGTTGGAGCCAATGAGAGCGGCAGCTCTGAAGAAATACCTTCTTAACTCATCAGCTGGGCCAACTAGGTAAGTTAAGTAGCATTACGTGTTACTTACTACTGTCCAGAAACATGAATAAGATCCACATCAAAATGCCTGGTAAGGGCACAGATAGTTCCTGTCTTGAAGAACTTATTGCCAACAGGTAAAACAAAAATGCATCATCAGAGTGATTTGGCTAATGTGAATTACAGATCAATGGAAGAGCAGGGATAAAGATTCTTCGAGCTCCATGGTCCTTTCCTTCCACTCTGCCCATCTGCCTTTCCTGCAAGTAAATGTAGAATTACCCGCTTTGGGATATTTCCTTCTTTTCTCTTATTCTCTGTAAACCATTCTAGGTCATTCAAATGTGCGGCTGGGAAGGAGAAGAAAATCAGCCTTACCTGCAGGACCATCTCTGTGATGTGCTGGCTCTCTCGGGTTGTTGCCTCCACCCCTACGCACTGGCATTTTGAAGAGAGGAGCATTGGATCCCCGGTGCCAACAGCTGTGTCACCGTGCACTGCTTCATTTGTCAGCAGTGACTCTGACGACCGGAGCACAATTGTGACCTGTGAGCTGCCTCGTCAATACATAAATGCTGCTTGAACTGACAGGAGATACGCAGCGAGTATCTAACTTTCCAACCCAGAGCGAGGTTCCTCTCTATTGTGTTTTCTGCTGGGGCTGGAAAGAGGGTGTACAAACAGAGCATGCTTCAAAATCCCTGACCTGTCCTGGAATGGTTTGCTTTGTTTCATCCGATGCCATGAAACACACAACAGACACTGACATTTACCTGGCAAGCCGCGATCCCGCCAGCCTCGCCAGGTAAACCATACCGAGGGAAGTATCACGCTGATTTCTCCTGAATATTGGCCACAGACGTGTTTTATATGGCTGGTGGCTGCACGGTCATTTTGCAGGTCTGTATTTAGAGGATGAGGAAATTCTGTCCAAACTAAAATCTGGGCTTAGTATGATCTAGTAACTCTTCTCAGAAAATATGCTCCTACTTTTTGGATCTTCCTTGGGTTTATCGTGTTAGGTGAAAACAAAGAACAGCTTTTTATTTCTATTTGTGTATCTGCATGCCCTTTATATAGTGTCTGAGTGATGCAGGAGTCTGAGTCACGTTGTCTCCACCCGGCCAACAAGCTCCAGTGCCGCTAAGGTACCAAGAAGACATAATCAAGAGGAATATATAGAGGATAGAGCTGCGTGTGTTCCTAGTGTGAAACATGGAACCAAACAGGGCAACAACTGATGAAACCATCAGTCTGGCTCAGCAGCTGCTTCTGATTGATGGTGACATGCTGCAGATCGCTATCACTGTCTGGCTATCAATAACAGAGCTCCTTTGCAGAAGGGTGATGATGTGAAATAAGCCTGTAAGATACGACTGGAGAAAAAAGGTTGAAGGAATGCAAATTTTATGGAAATGCCTGACTTGGACATGATGAGGCCCGATAAACTCTAAGCAAGTATTTCATAGACTATGCCCTATGCCCAGCTCTGTGACATGCAATGCCACTTACCTCTCACTCATACACTCCTATGCTCTGCTCTGTGCTGCATTTCTCAGCCCTTTCTCCCTTAAAGGAAGACTCAGCTTCCTTTTTGGTCATTCCAGATGAAAACGTTAGCCAGGGAGGTCTGCATTAACGCTTGGTACCTGCTGTCAGTCTCCACTGTACAACCATGCCCATGCCCCTCTCCTCCTCAAGCAAGCTCTGGCTGCTGTACCACACTTCAGCCCTGAGACCCTGCGAGGAGGCTCCTCTCTCACCTTGCCGCTGTGTCACCCGCTTGCAGGGCTGCAGCTCTTTGACTTTTCTCATAGCCTTTTGTGTGATCTGCTCTACTCAGACCTCCCTGTATGTTGAGGCAAACAGGAAAATCCCTGCCGTTGATCGGACGTCACGACAGCCCCCGCATCGGAGATGAAGATGTGGAACAACTCTGCCTGTGTTTCCTCGCTCTGCTCCTCGGTTGCAGGCGTTTTACCAGCCATTACCCTGTCCACAGGTTGTAACAACCTGTACTTACATGTGCACTTTCACAGCTCAGTGTTTAATGTGTCTTAGTAAGCAAACATGCTCATCTTGTTTTGAATTAAAAGTCTGGGTCAAAAAAAAGTTAACTGCGTGAATACAGCAAAATTTTATAAGGTATTTCAGGGCCTTGTGGTATTCTGTCTGCAGCGTGAAGGTTAAACAGTGTTTGTGAAGAGTGTGTGTGTTACATGGACGAGGTGCTGGCTCAGCAGCAGGCTGAGAGGGGCAGTGGGAAATGGGGAGCGGTCACGGTGTGGGCTGCACGTGGTGGGATGCTCGGTGGATCAGCACTGCACCCAATGGGCCACAATGTTTTTGCCAGTGTTCTCAAATCAAGTCTGAACCCACCGATAGAAAAGTTGCAGATGATGCTGGTGTGACATCAAAGAGTGGGAAGCGCTGGGTAGCCATTCAGAGTAACCTGCCCAGGAAAAAATGCTTTCCCTTGTCCTGTGCCAGACTGGCTTTTGAGACTGGCCATGAGGCCAAAAGCATGGTCAGCCCACATGGCTGAGGTTGCTGTGAGTGCTTGGAGCAGGCTTGGGAAGGTCTGGTGGGTAGTCACAATGTGGGAAGTCACGTCTAGCTCCTGGATGCTGGAGCATGCACAAAGGCAATGTCATGTAGATGCTGTCAAGCAGGTAGGATGGCCTGCATTCTTCTCACAAGGTCCCACAGAGAAGAAACCTTTGCTGAGATGATGCAGCAGAGGATATTTGCAGGCAAACAGCATTTAACTGCCATTTGGGCTGTCCATGAACAAAACGTGGAAGGGAGATGGTAGTGCCCCAGCTGGGCAGGGCCAAGGTTTTCACACCAAACACAAAGGATGGAGGACTGCAGCCTAGAAGTAGGTATTCAAGAAAGGGTTATGGCGACCAGGAGTCCAATGTCCGCCCTCTATGAGACACTTTGAGAAAAAGTGCGTTTTCTGCGTGCCTCAAGAGAGTGGTAACACGTAAGACTTCAGCTGATGATTTGACATCTATGTGCAGCACTGAGGACCTGGGAATGGCTCACAGGAGGGACTCGTGACTAGAAGGAAAAGTGTATCGGAACCAGGCTCTCCTGCTTTCTTTTTAGTCACTGGAGGCATTTTTGGGGAGTGGAATGTTGTATCCTGATGTAGGCTTTATAAAGAATGTAGAAAGGATGCTGAAGGTAGAGAAAAGCCCCCCCCAAAGGACGTAATGTTTACAGGAGACACTGAAATGTGTGAGGTGTCAAAGGTTTAAAGGATTTGTTATATTCAAACTGCCAGAAATAGAACTGATACATCATTTGATTGTGACCTGGAAAACCTTGACAGGAAGAAAATACTGGTTAGCAAAAGGCTCGTTAGGCTCAGGGCAGAGGAAGGTGTGATGAGATCCAGTGGCTGGGTGCTGAAGATGGAAAATCTGAGTAAGGAAAAATAAGGTGCTAATATTAACTCAGACGAGTAGCTATTAGAGCAGGCAGCCAGGGAAGGAACAGGCTGCCCACCTCCTGAGGACTCCCAGCAGCAGGAGGACGCTTCTTTGGAAGACTCTGGTCAAACACAGATTGTTAGGCTCGAGGAGGAACACAAAAATATCGTGTAGTAGTTGTAACACCTGTGGTGAGGTGAGAGAACCTGCTGTTTCCTAAGGGGCTTAAACTCTCTGGATCAATGAGCGAAAGGATTAGGATCTCATTTTGTCTTACAGCAGTCATTGATTGTGTTTTGAGACTTCCCAGTTCAGACACACGCATCAAGCGGAGGGACACGCAAAAAAAGCTGCTTAGGTACACTGCCTGTCCCTGCACTGAGCTGGACTCCTACGGGAGTTACAGAAACGCAATATCTGCTTATTAAATTAAATCAGCCCCACTGAGGTGTCAATAGACAGACTGGTCCAGTTTTTCAGAAGGAAAACTTGCTGTGGGAGCTGCTGTTTTCCAGTAAAAATAACCATTATGTGCCAAGTACACCTTTCACAACAAGTAACTGCTCACACCAAGAAGTGGTTTGGGTGGAAGATAGCAGAAAACAGGGCAGCCTCATCAGAGGCAGGCTGGGGTCAAGCCACCGCACTGTACTCCAGGCTAAGACACAAACCAGCTCTTCTTTGGGACATGGATACAGAACGCTTTCATCAGGAGGATGATGCCGATGAAGCTGGCGTGCCACAACCATTCATAGCCCGTTTGCAGTGTCCCCCTTTCACCTGCCTGCTGTCCCTGAGCATGCCGCTCTCTGTGCGGGGTGAGCTCCGTGCCAGGCAAAGGCAGGGCACTGCCTCGCCCGTGCCTTGCAGGGGTTTACAGCAAGGACACGGGAGCGTGCTCGGCTTTGGAGACCTCGTGTTTGCAAGCTCTGCTTCGCCCCAGCATTAACCTGCACCCTGGGTGAATAAGATAGTTTCAGCCTTATGCCAGTGGTTCCTTTGCAATACCAAACCCAGGGAAGGACTTAACTGTGTGAAGAGACGAGTCTGTGCGTTCAGACAGCCGTGCCATGCTTGCCTTAGTTTTCCCACTGACAAGTTGCACGCGATAATTTAAGTACCACAAATAAATAACAAAATTTGTAGGGCTGTAATGAACCGACCCTTTTGAAATGGTCTGACATTCTCTGGAGAAAAGCTAAGTTTTAGGTTTATTTTTTAACGAAAATCAGCCAAGTATTTTGGCGACCCAAGCTGCAAGTTCAGAAAATAAACTGCCAGTGTTATGCTGAACTGGTCTATTAGTATGGATGCAGAGAGGCACTCTGCTCCTCGGTTACACAGGGAGTGAATGATTTCACATGCTAATGCCCTCTCTCCATCGCTGCCCTACAAAGGGAATCATAACAGCATCTTGCAGTCTTGCCTGGATGCTTGCAATTTTGTAAGAATCACAGCAGAAATCCAGAGTAAATCCTCACCCTTGCCACCTGAGAAGAGGCTGGATTTAAAGAAAGACTCCAAACCACCTCCAAGCACAGCAGCCCCTGGAAGATGCAGTGTCTTGGTGTTGAATCGTATTATTTCCAAAAGGGGTCATGTCAATTTGAAAGAACATTTTAAGAAGACTGGACAGTTCCCAGTAATTACAACTGCACTAGCTTAATTTACGAACTCCTGTAAATCTATTGGCACGTGGTAAAAGTGGTATTTAGTCATGGTTCTGATACCAGATTTCTACTGCTTTGGTACACTTAGTGTCTTCCATTGCTAATTTCATCCTAAGCACTCTTCCTTTTTCAGAGATGCACCAAGGAAAGATTTCTCTGAGACTTGACTGTCTGGAAATGTACCATGACTCAGGTTTCATTCTCCTGGGAGAGTGAAATGGTTGTATCAAAAGCTTTGTATTTTCCAACAATTTCGTGGTTTAGAAGATGCTGAAAAATCTATTTTAGGGATTGTTTTGGGAAGGAGAGGAGAGGAGAGGAGAGGAGAGGAGAGGAGAGGAGAGGAGGGGAGGGGAGGTG
>NW_010398365.1:59299-61751 GCF_000710305.1 Buceros rhinoceros silvestris
GAGAGGAGAGGAGAGGAGAGGAGAGGAGAGGAGAGGAGAGGAGGAGAAGCCACTTTAGTTGACAGCTGCTAGGGAACTTAGACTGCTCAATAAATGCCTCAGCTATACAAAAAACATGGACTCCCTGTCCCCACTGATCCAGAAGGGGATTAGTCATTCTTAGATACCCTTGAGAATCTGGACCTGAAAGTCTGATTTGAGAAACAAAAAAGTGGAAACTCAG
Source organism: Buceros rhinoceros silvestris (assembly GCF_000710305.1). Classification (NCBI taxonomy): domain Eukaryota; kingdom Metazoa; phylum Chordata; class Aves; order Bucerotiformes; family Bucerotidae; genus Buceros; species Buceros rhinoceros. The sequence continues at coordinate 59,523 of NW_010398365.1, forward strand.
ACTGTCTTTTGCATCACAGTTTGCCCATGGGGGAACCACCAGATGCGCGTTTGAGAGGGACAGAGGGCAGGCAGATCTCTCAGTACCAAGTGAAAGCCATAAGTCAAGCACATCTGTTTGTGATGCTGTGGTTATTCAACACATTCTTCAAATTAGTAATGAATTTCCCCAAAAGAGATCAAATTAAAATCTCTAAAACTCAAGCCCTAAATATGTTTGGTTTTTTTTTTAAAAAAAAACGTGCTACCACTGCCACAGAGAGTTGCTCTCTCTCCTGCAAGCAACAGCTCTTGTAGCAAGAGGAGCAACTAGGCAAAGTATATGCGGCTTTGCTGACCAAGAGGAAAATATTAGCTAGCCCAGAGCGCCCACAGAGTTCTACTGGATGCTGGATCTCCAGTGGTGAGCCTGATGTTCAGGCAAGTTTGGCTCCCCAGGATGCACAGGGAGCCCCGGGACCAGGAGGGAGCAGGAGCAGGGTGGGTGGTTGGACATGGAGCACAGTCCTGGGGTGCCTCCTGCTCCCTCGGACCCGCTCCCAGCAAACCCGACCCTGGCGTGGTGTTGAGGGGAGCCTTGGTGCAGCTCCACGTGGCTCCTGCACCCACTGGCAGCTGCAGGAGTCAGAAGTCTCTAGCCAGGGGTAGCAAAACCTTGCTGAGAGTGATAGAAACAATAAAGAAAAAATCACGTCCCTAAGAAATGAGCTACATGGTCTGAAATATTTTGAATACAATTAAATTGCACATGGAGCTTTCCCTCACATCAGCCAAGCCAGCTATTAAATATTTTTTATGTGAGCCTTAGGAAGATTTGATGCTATAAACCATTAAACCCAAACATTACAACCTATTTCCCGCCATGCCCAGGATGAACACCTCATTAAACACGCTGCACCCACCGCAAGCTATTTCTACCTGAGCATTTTTGTCCAATCCCCTGAACTATTGCAATCCACCTACTACTAAATTTCCTTTAACAGATTGTAAGAAGTCCTCTGTGCAGCACGCTGAGTGAGTGATCAGAGGAATTGGATTTTTTCCTGCCATTTTGACATTTTCACGCATTATCTTTAGTGACTCATGTACTTCAGCTTTTTCCAGGTGTGCTTCAGGGGAAAATGAAAATAACCCACCTCCAGCATACGCTCGGCCCCTCAGAAACGACAAGTTTTTGTTATTATTCTAAACGAGATTTTCTGCTGTGGAAGATCCGCTTAGAGCCATTCCTGTTCCCTGAATACTCTGGACAGGAAGTCTCTTCTCAGACTGTTAATGGCTTGCTATTTTTTTCCTATGGAAAAACAATAAACAATCAAACGAAGGAAGAAAGGACCATCATCGACAATGCTGTTCATTTTACAAATTCAATTGCCAGAGGAAATATATAGGTTTTCATATGAAAATTTCTCTATAAATCCATATTTTTTTTCCATTCCTGTCAGCATAGCCATTTGCAGATCTGCATTAAACAATAAATTTCAGTGTCGAGGCTGCAAAAGTGTCAGTCAGCAGCTCTGTTACTTCTGAGTCTGATGGTAATAGATTGGCTAAGAAATCTGGACACATTAATTTTGCCAAGGGATCTTGTGCTGCTGGAGGTAATGCACATCAGATGAGATGTCACACGTTCAGAAGTGCAGAGGCATTAAGACAAGCCAAATTCTGAGCTGTTTATATTCTCCTTTACCAATCAGGGTGTCAGAATGGGGACTGAATTTACAAGTACTTGTTGCAAGTTAGGGCTGGGCTGCCCACTAGACAAATGACAGATGCTCTCTATTATCCCCCTCCCTACCCAAAGGGGGGTAGAAAGGGAATAAGGGAGGGAGGTTTATGGATTGGAAAAGAAAACCAGAACAGCTTTAATGAAAATAATAACAATAAAACTGATAAACAAATATATACAATACCAGCACCAAACCCACATCTCTTGATGGCAACCACATCACTGTCACCACTGATGCTCTGGGCAGACACTGGGGAAGGCCTGGGCTGGGCTCAGCAGCAGACGGGAACTGGATGCAGGAGCTGGATTCTGGAACGGGATTCAGGGTGCAGGGAGTGGGATCGAAGGAAGAATGGACAGAGTCTTCCTCAGACACTGGCCATTGAAGAAGAGGGCTTGACCCTCGTGATCCCTCAGCTTTATATCCAATGTGACGTATGTGGGATGGAACACCTTGCTGGTCAGTGCAGGGTCACCTCTCCTGTCCGCTCCTTCCCCACG
>NW_010398365.1:62002-64248 GCF_000710305.1 Buceros rhinoceros silvestris
CTGCACCCCCTCAGCGGTACACAGGATTTAGCAGTGACCTTGGTCTGCACAGGAGAGAGTATGAGCAAGAGCCCTTCTGCATCGCAGCCCCTGGCAGTAACTGTAAACATCCAGCGCTGTCACTGCTAGGAGCAAAGTCTGCAGAAATCTGCCGCTAACTGCAGGCAGTGCAGTTAGCGGAGACTGAGCTGGAAAGTGAAATCTCTGAACAGAATGAGATCTGCTCTAACTCAAACCAGGACAATACTGGAACAGATTTTGTTGCATGACAGAAGATCTTGGAGAAAAGAAATGGGTTAGACTTTTTGCCTTATTATGTCACAAAGAAAACTGATTATCTGTGTTCACTCTTAAAGTAAATAAATACGTTTGGGTGTGGAAAAATAAAGAGATTTCAGAAACAAAGTGCTTCAAACATCACACGCTGAGGGTTGTAAGGAAGCAGAAAACAGCAGCCAGCTGTGTTTCGCGCTACACACATTTCCGAATGCTTCAAAAGGGCCTTGCGAAACTTTGCAAGTGGTGTGGAAATAACTGCCTCCGATTAGCACTTGTTCTTGGCTCACAACTGAAAGCCAGTTTTGGGGCCAGTTGTAACTTCCCCAAAGGAGTGAGGGGGAAAAAGAAATCTCTGTCGGGCAATTAGTGAGAGCCAGAGGCCTGGCTGTGATTTCCTTGCAGCCGTGGAGGCACAGGTGGAACAGGGAGGAAGGGCTGTGGTGGGGTGTTGGTTTGGGTTTAGCTGTGGAGAGCAGCAAGAAGATCCAGTCTAACGTGCATCTCTGCAGTTTTTTGCCTTTCAATGCCTACCATGCATTTCTGCCTATCATGATTTGACAAATCCTTTAACTGTATTTTGCATTCATTTCTCAAATAATCAGCAGACATATGGTGCTAATGAGAACTAGAGAGGGTTTGGTTTTTTAATGAATAAGAGCAGCTGGTAAGTAGGACGTAAAATTTAAAATGGAGGGGAAAATATAAGCCCAGAGGGATAGATATGGTTATTAATCACAGCAGAATTCCTCAGCTCTCTCCTCGATGGGAAGCAGCAGGTGGAGTGGGACACTGGTGACCTTGAGACAAGTATGTGGCAGTCTGTTGCATTAGGTGAAAAACAAATGACTGTCTGATACACTCGGCTGTGTCAAGGCTCTCCACGACAGCAGAGATGCTCTACCCTGTCCCCGTGCAGCCAGCCTTGCTGGTAGTGCCCCCTCCCCCTGCCCAAGCCCCCGTTACCACATGATCCTTCGGCTGGAGCGAAGCCTGAGACACACGTGCGGGTGCAGTCTGCAGCAGGGCAGGGGACCCCAGACCAGCAGCATCACATCTGAAAAGAAAACGTTGGGAGAGGGCAGAAAACCTCTCCAGGACATCCAGAGGTAAATTTGCCATTTCTGAGTGGTGCTGCATTGCTGGGAGGGTTTGTGGCAGATGTTCACAGCTTTCTTTAAAGGAATCTCACTTCATTTTCTGCTATTTAAATACATCGTCCTAACAAACACAGAACAATAAGCGAGTGTTCTCGGAATGCACTGACTGGAAAGGCAGTTGCTTTTCATACACCAACTGCCGCTCTGCCCGGTGGCCCAGAGTTTCTGCTGCGCTACAACTGTGCTTTCTTTAAATCAAGCCTATTTCATTTACTGTCTTGAGGCAGACAGAGACCAGCTAATGGCTTTTCTGCTAACTTACCTTCACCATGAAATACATACGTTCAAGACAGCTGTGGCTCAGTCTACCCCTTCCACCCAACAGAACTTGTCTGCAGTGCATTAAAACCCGTTCCTGCAGAAACCGGCACAGCCGCTTGCATCGCTGCTGCCAGCCCCCAGCCAAGGTACCTCACACCCCCTCCTAGACAAGAGCTGTGTCAGGGCTGAGATCACTGCAGGCACTACCTGACCTGAGGTGTGGGGAGCCCCAGTGTTTCAGGGGCCCTGAGCACTTGCAGATGCATTGGCTCCATGGCCATGGTTGTCCCCATCTATTAGGCCCTGCATTCTTCACCATGTGTTTCATTTGTAGGTGTGGCTAACTCTCAAGGCAAGGCAAGTTGTTCTCTGGTCTTTGCCTATGTCTGGCCAGAAAACACAGAAAATATCTGGATTTGTTCTAGATGTCCATATATGAGCCAGTCTGTAGGTTTCTCCTATAGTCTAAGGACAGAGACAGAAGGTGTGACTTGTCTCCTCCTGATACAGATATGGTTAAGATAGAAAACTTTTCCTTCTGTGACCCCC
>NW_010398365.1:64348-79971 GCF_000710305.1 Buceros rhinoceros silvestris
CCCTACTGTGACCACATCAAGGGCAAAGGACAGTCCCACCCCTCCATGTGCTCACTAGAGTACTCTTTGAGCCCAGAAACTGTGGGGCAGAAATTCAGATTGCGGTCCCACGTCCCCACTCCCCTCAGCTAAGGACATTTAGGGACACCAGTAACATTTTCAGAGTATAGTGTTGATCCTTTTGGTACTGGGAATGCTGAGGAAGAACAGACACGGCCCAGTGAATCCTCTGTTTGAAAGGATCCAGTCTGCATCCACTGAGATCCACTTTATGATGTAAATCAAAGCTCAGGAGAATGGGGGCTGCAGTGTGCTTTCTTGATCTGGAGTGCCGGTGTGAGCACCCCTTAGGAGCATTTAACAGGCTGCAGCGTGAACTATTGCTGGTTTCTATGGCAGTATTGATCTCACAATCATTACACTGAGAGATAATGATGGTTTGCACAACACAAAATCTGTCCCTTTTCCAAGAAGTTCTCTTTGGCAAATTCCTAGTCCCTCTAACTTTTTCCAGTTCACGCCCTAAATTTCCAGAGTCGAAAGTATGCTGCAGTAAAGGGACTTCTCTGAGCATGAGTCTGTGCCATGTCCTTTCCTCCTTGAATAGCGTAGTTACCATCCTCCAGGACTCCCGTTCTTGGCAGGCTCCGGCCGCCCCGTGCCCGGGTCTGTGATGTCCGGAGGTAGAGCAGCGACTCTTTCACGGGCACCCCCTTGCCGTGGGGAAGGAGCTTGCGTGTCCTTGTGAGGTTGAGAGCTGTGCTGGTGGTGGCATGTGCCTGCGGTGGGGTCTCCCAAGCCAGACAGGTCTCAGCTGAAGGGTCAGACAAAGTGTGTCCACGGGCAGGATGGGCTCACTAGCCTTCGGGCCCCATCCTAGGAGAAGGACAATTCTGACTCCAAACCCGGGCAGATGGAGCTCGTTTAGCCCTGTAAGGCTCATCCATCATCTAAGAGAAGGACACTCTAACCAAACCTACGACCTGAGGACTTCGCTGTCACCGTCCAAGCTCGCTGGGCCCTGGCAGATGAACCTCAGGTGTAAAGGGTGGAGCCAGTTCCGCGCACGCTGCGCCTCACCTAAAAAATCCACCGTGCAGCCCCGAAGGGTGCACTCATCGCTTGCAGTGAGCGTGGGAAAAGCCCTTCCCAGATCTTCGCTCGCGAAGTCAAGCCATGATGATGATGAGTGTAGGTACCTTTTACTCCTCTGATGTTTGCTGAAGGTTGTTTTTTCTTATTATTGAGTAAAATGTACATTGTTATAGGTACCAGGGCAGCAGACCAGTCATTGTAACAAAGGATTATGCTCTCTCTACAAGGTGAGATCGTAAGAATCTGGCTATGTGGTAGAAAGCCCTTGTTTGAACATGTTATTTGCTCCAGCAGCAGAGAGAATCCTCACAGCTGAACGATGCTAAATGGCTTTTTCCATTTAGTGAAATATGAAAAGGTCTGTTTAGATGAGCTGGATGAGTAATGGAAGGGCTCAAGCGCTCTAGGGACACTCTCACTGTCTTGCAGGATTGGGCTCCTTTTGCATCTGGAAGAGGAAAAATTGAAAAGATAACAGTGGCAGATGACTGCTGCTGCTGTGAGCAGTGAAGAACGAGTGCAGCTGTGTCAGGTTTTGCCCCCTGCATGGTTACAACCTTTCCAGGAACAAAGAGATGCTGTGTGCCGTGGGATTTAACGGAAAAGGGGGTACGTGAAACTTCGGGGGCGCAGCTGAAAATGCTGGTTTCAGAGAGAAAAGAAGACTATTCCAAATCCATTTGCTTCTTACACCGTCCTGGAAAGCCTTTGGTGGACATAAGCATCAGGCATGCTGTGGCAACCCAGCTTTGTGCCTGGAAAATGCTCTCCTGCTGTACACTCAGCACCAGCAGTCTCTTCAGGAAGAGGCACACTTGCACCATTTGAGCTGTTTGTGTTGTGAGATTCCCACTAGCCCGTTGTGGAGGATGCAGATATTCAAGATCTGGCTAAAGCGACTCTATCTTACCCACCGCCCTAGGATGATTATAGTGATTTTTTTTTTGCTACACACTGTGCTGAGAGAGGAAGGTCCCTTGGTATGCCTGAATGTTGCACAGTGTAACACAACGCGGTGCTCCCTCTTGTCTCTCTCAGACCCCCCATCAATCTCCCAGCAGGGAGGAAAAAGCTTATGTAAAAGGGATGTTTACACTGGTGTTATTCAAATGAGCAACATACAAATAAAATGATATTTAGGTATTGCCTTTGCTTCTCCATAAATTTCTCCAGGAAAATTATCCACAGTGGTACTTAAGCCTTCTTGGGGGGTCCGTAGCTGTTGGCAGTATTTTCTTTCCTGCTCGCTACAGTTCGAGGAGAAAAAAATGTTCCTTGCTGTACCAGCATAGCTTACAAACTTGCCAAGGCCCAGACGTGAAACGCTTGTCTTAACAAAGCCAGGAGGAGAAAGAAACCCCAAAACAGCAACAAGCATGCAAAGGTAGACATGTGGATTTATAAAAAGTTCATCCCTCTGATTTAATGTTTCCTTAACTTGTTACAAAATTCAGCATTTGTGAGGAAGACTAAAAACTCGCTTCATTGAACAGTTGCTGGATAACATGTTTGTGCAAGCAGAAAAATTCTGCTTGAAAAATCAATACTCAATAGGGGTCTGAATGATGACAACTATGGACAAGTATAGGGAGGCTGCTATGAAGAGCTTAGCACTTTGAAATTCATTGAGGTCAGTAGAAATGGAAACTAATTTCCAAATAACACCATTTCTGAGGCCATTAGTTAGAAACTGCCAAGTTAACATGACCTCTCTTCCCAATTTCTATAGGGCAAATGCTTTTATTTCCTATTTACAGGATGTTTGTCACTGGGGCAAAAGGAGTCTTAGCTACCAGACTGGAAAAAACCCAGCCACAGAAATAGAAAGAGCTCCTGCCAGGCTGGGCAGTTGCCTATTGCAGAATTCGCACAGCCATGCATCATGCGTCGGAGAACAGCGTCCAGTGTAGTCAAACTTACACGAGCTTTTTGTGAATACAGGCATCGGTCTGCTCCGTGTGAGGATCAAAGAAGTAAATAGGAGGTGTCACAAAGCATGACCAGCAGAGAGGTTGCCTATTTTGCCTATTTTTAGGTAGAGGACCCGGGATAGGTATTCAGCCTCACCACCTAAGCAAAGCCCAGCGTAGGCATCATTGCGGGTGACTGGTTTGACTGAGTACAGAATAGCAAGGCAGGAGAATAGTATTGACAAAGGAGGTTTTAAGGAAATGAAATTATTCCAGAAGAACGTTGCTTTTCCTGATTAAAAACCCAAGGGCTGCTATACAGGGACTTCACTCCTCACTCTCATTGCTCCAGTAATGAAGTCTTCAAAGGAAAAAACCCACCCCTAAACACAGACAGTAGGTTTGATGGCAATTGTAATCTATCAGCCACTGATAGCTTCAGCACATGCTGGAGCTGGGGGATTTTATCTAACTCTTAACTGGGAGCTGACAGGTGGTGAGTAGGTCTGTCTCTGCCTGCTCTAGAAAAGCTCCTTTCCGTCCTGCAGCAGCATGATTAATTTAGCCCCCAATACTACCTTGTGCTCAGAAGATCAGGTGTAAAGTGTCGGTTGGGAGCAAATTCTTAGACCTGCAGGTCACTGTGCTATTGCCTGGACAAGTCAGAAGTGCCAGAAACAGCAGAGTGACAGGCATGACTCAGGTGGCGATATTTTGGGAGGAAGCCTGGTGCAGAAGGGCTGGCTGGCTGTCAGCCCCCATGACCCGCAGTACCACTGGGAATGGGAAGGGTGTTCTCTGAGTTGACTTGCCCAGCTCCAGTGGGAAGATGACCGTGCCAGGATAACCCTAGCTCACAGGAAGGGAGTAAGGTCACTGGCACATCCTGGTCTGACATGTGACCATGTCATTAGTTGTTGTGAAGCACATGTACTGTGGAACACTGAAAGCTGTGACACCGTAGAAGACCTCACTAGAGTGTTTTCCTTCTCGTGTGGAGACTCAAGCTGGTACTTTCAGATCCAACAAGAATATTTTATACATTGGGTCACTTGGTTTCTCTATAAATAGGCAAGTATAAACATTTTAAACACTCTTTGCATGTCCTGCTCAAGAGAGCACCATAACCAGACAATTCCAGGATCTATAAAGATTTAGAGATAGCGGTTGCTGTTTCTATTTGCCCACTGAGAAGCTGCTGCATTTCCATGGAGCTCTCACTGTCTCAAGCCTGACCTCACTGAGACAGTGGGCAGTCTGTCCTGTAGCTGTTACTTGAGCCTTTTTGTGTTCTTTCTCATTTACTTTTGCACAGAGGAACTTCAAATCTCCACGATCTACTTTCAGCTCTGTTTACCTGTAACAGAAAAGAGGTGGCCCATACTCCTTGTGCTTCTGCACTGCCCTGTCTGAGAGGAAGCAATAGGGCAAGGGGTGATGGTTTTAGACTAAAAGAGGGTAGACTTAAACTAGATCTAAGGAAGAAATTGTTTACAACGAGGGTGGTGAAACACTGGCACAGGTTGCCCAGAGAGATGGTAGAAGCCCCATCCCTGGAAACATTCCAGGTCAGGTTGGACGGGGCTCTGAGCGACCTGATCTAGCTGAAGCTGTCCCTGCTCACTGCAGTGAGGTTGGGTTAGATGGCCTTTAAAGGTCCCTCCCAACCAGAAGCACTCTATGAGTCCATGAAGTCCTGCATGTTCACTGAAGCACATCAGACCGTTCTCCCTGAGGGTAGACTTAAACTAGATCTAAGGAAGAAATTGTTTACAACGAGGGTGGTGAAACACTGGCACAGGTTGCCCAGAGAGATGGTAGAAGCCCCATCCCTGGAAACATTCCAGGTCAGGTTGGACGGGGCTCTGAGCGACCTGATCTAGCTGAAGCTGTCCCTGCTCACTGCAGTGAGGTTGGGTTAGATGGCCTTTAAAGGTCCCTCCCAACCAGAAGCACTCTATGAGTCCATGAAGTCCTGCATGTTCACTGAAGCACATCAGACCGTTCTCCCTGAGAGACCCTCCAGCTGGCTGGCAGCTCCCCTGCCCTCCCTGTGTGCTCTTGGCAGGAAGTGACACTGCAGCCACCACAGCGCAGTTCCCCCACAAAGCAGAGGCTGCACAGCTGGCTGTATTAGTTTCTTGCCTGAGCACGGAAAAAAATATCTTCCTTTCTTTGCGAGCTGGCTGTGTGTGCTGCAGATTATATTTGTCATGCTCTTGTCTCTATTACCTGCATTAATCTAGTCAGCGTGGGATAAAAATGTGCCCCTGAGTCTAAGCATGTGAGTAACTTCAACTACCAGCTGCCAACATGGGTGCAAAGTTATCTCCTCACGCCTCTCCTAAACCCCTGTGGATACTGCCATTAAGTAGGTATCTAGTACGCAATGCAGGCATCGCAATCGGGTTAGTGTTTGACACATCATTGTATTTCTCAACAAAGAAAATTAGAGCAATTATACAAAATCTTGTCTTGAGAACCTGAGAAATTTTTATGGTTCTGGGAACCAGCATTAAGACAGACTGCAACCCGGGGTGTAAATATTACAGTGATGAGTTATTTCTTCCTGCTTACTAAGAACCAAAGACCAAAGATAATGTTACTCAAAGGTAAACTTACATTTCGCACGTGGCAGCCATGGCTAGCCATCTCCTCAGCTGGCTCCTTTGTTCTGCTCTTGCTGTGAAGACACCCATGTGGGATCTTCCTTTTCCATCTCTTTGGGTCTTTTTTTTCTTTTTTCCTGCCACCAGTTTTGATGTCACTGTGAACGTGCACAGTAAAACTTGAACCACTTTTTTCAGGATCTATTTGTGCTACAAGGATGGGTTCCCCATGTCCTCCAGATCGCTGGGCAGATGATGTGTGTTTCCAGAGTCATTGTGGTATAACCTTGATCCTGTACAACACTTTCTCCTCCTCAACCCCAAGAGCCAGGGGCATCATTTTGTCTGGGCACCACAGCCTTTATCAAGAAGGAGGACTGCGATTGGAGAGAACTGCAGCCACTATGCCATGTCAAATTTTTTGGGCACCACCTCTCCTGGCTAGTGCTGTCATCAGCTCATCTACGCTGATTAGCCAACAGATACCCTGGCTGAATTACTGTAATGCACCTCAGGGAAAGGACATTTCCACAAGAAAGCTGAACAAGCAAATGTAGAGCTTGACTATTCCACAGGAGCCCTCACTCCCTCTGTGAACGCCTGCTTGGTTTCCCCTCTTTTTGTTTTCAAAGAGGTATATTTACACATAAAAATAATCCTTCTGCGATCTGATTTCACAAATTCACTGTGCCAGGGACATTCAGTGGCTCTGTTTAAGCTTCCAGGTTGCTGAATGTTGGCGTCTGCTCAGCCTGCACCCCACCTCCCAGTCGGGGAGGTGTGCCCTGGTTTTCATGTGGAGAAAGCCCGACTGCTGCGGCAGGGCACGACGCTGTGTGCTCTGTGCTCACACAGCAGTCAGCTGGGCTTTATGTCTTGCATGCATTTAACGACATACGTGTTTAGCAGTAGCTGCTGTTCAATAAATAGCACTGATATACCCAGCCTGCCCCTCTGCGTGCCACGGGACCCATCACCCTGTTTGCACCCAGCAGTTTGTGGTTGATCACAGCCAGACTTGTGTTTTAACACAAATAATGTTACAAAAAGCCCTCCAGTCTTTACGTGAAACTACAAAGGGAGAGAGAACATACCATTTTCCATCTTTGTTCTTATGTGCCTTATTTCTGATTTAAATGCATCTGACTTCAGTTTCTAGCTGCTGTAATTAGTTTTTTTCTCTGCAAGATGGAGAAGGTGTGTGGTACTGAACATCTTCTCTGGTCACCCTCCAGCCTTCTCTGATACAGGAACTACAAGGAGTGCTTTAAGCCTTGGAGGTATCTTCCTTAGCCCTCAAATAATTTTAATTAATCTTTACTTAAAATCTCTGATTATTTTTTTGTCAGATACTTGAGGACAGCAAATTATTCTCATAGCGATTCCTGTAAACAGGAACGATTTGAGCTGCCATGCTGCCTGCTTCTCTGTGCTGCTGATGCCATCTCCAGTGAGACCTCACTGCTCTCCAGCTTGTCTGCTTTAACTCCTCACCCCTTGTGTTTCTGAAACTGTGAAGACTGTATCTCTTGCTCCTAGAGACAGAGCTTGATGATTGACCGTTCCCAGCAATAAATTTTGTATTTCACTTGCTGAAGTTTAAGGTGAAACCAGATAAACACCTCAGGAATAAGGACTTGAAATCCAGGTTTCTCTCTGCGTTGTCTACCCTCATTGCTGGGTTATGAAGGTTCTTGTTTGAACACTTGCTTTCTGATTCTTCAAATCTGCCCTTGCAGTCGGGAGGACAGAGTTATCAAGAGAAGTGAGAAGTGATTGTGTGGCAGCCCTGATGCCACCCCAGGGGTTTGGGTACTCCTTCGGCAAGAGGGTGGTCAGTCCAAACTCACCCAGCCCAGAGAGGGCTCGAATTGTGTCTCCTCCTCCCTGGGCGATTGCTCTGACCACCAGCTTTTTCTATTTCCATCACCTTCAGCTTAAAACCAAGGAATGAGGGAGTGTCGTGTACCCAGCAGAAGGGTGAGAACCTGGGAGCAGAAGTCTGTTTTGGAGGGTGCATCTCAGGCTTTCTCAGGCTGTTGAGAGGCAACAGACCGGACCTGAGCATTCATGAAGAAAACATCGAGTGTCAAAATCCAGTTCTAGGTACTTTCCTGTCCTCATCCCTGCAGAGGATTCTCAGGAGGCTAGTCCAGGTTTGTAACCCCAAACCAGGTGGCCAGAGGTGCTATCTGAGACCTTTCATGCAGCTGGAATAGAGATCAACAGTTTAACACCTGGTTCCTTCTGTAAAACAGCTCTGCTCATGTTTCCCCACCCCAGAGGAACGTTGTATCAAAGGACTTGAGATGTGCAGACAGGCTGAGTGCCAGCTGTGTTTTATAAACAGTGTTTGTTTTGAATAGAGAGAACCCCTCAGCACCAATATTAAATTGTACTTAATGCCCCCCTCCCCCAAATAGTATTTTCTCAATACAATTAATAGCCATAATAAATACTTAATTAATGATAAACACGATTGCAAACCCAACACTGAATTCTCCTCCTGCGTGCAGCTCTGGGGAGTAAAACGTTAGTTTAGTGCTGTGAATCAACACAGTTTGGGCTTTAGTTATTTAATCTTGGGCTTCAAAGGTTTTCTTTGATCTTTTGTTAGTTATTTCTTTGAGAGACGGGCAACTGCTCCAGAGGTGAAAATGGAGGAACAGACGAGTGAACAAACAGTGGCCAATGGCAGGCAGAATTCCAGCATCCATGCGTTAAAGTATAATAACCACTGTGCACACTGGCACGTCTTGGAAACGCCTTCGGGTAGAACTTCTAAGGCAGATTGCGGCAAACCCTGACAGCTGAACCATTTGTGTGGTGGGCTTTTTGCTTGAAAAAGATGGAAGGGCACCATCTGAGTGCAGCTCTGAAGTTTAGGTAGCTGTACTGTATTTTAGGCAAAGTGAAGTAAAGAGAATGCAGACCACCTTTTCTAGGTGATAGGACAAAAATGCAGCGAGTTCCAGCTGTGGATTTTTTTCTCCTAGTGACCAGCTATTCAGAGAGGTTCAACGGCAAGCTCTGTCCCATGAGTGCCAGCCAGCATTGGATTTCCTTGCCCTCATAGTTCTATGGATTTTTTTTTAAATCCAGACAGTTCATGTCAATACATGAAATCCTTGTCCCTTGTCTCTCTTTTAAAAGTGTTTTCTAGTGTTGTTCACATTTCTGACTCAACCAACGTCTTCTCAATGACAAGCTAAAAGCAGTTGGTATTGAATTAGTTAGAAGCAGCCTGTAACACGTACCCTCGAACTGTGATGTACCACGGAACTGGTTACCAAAACCAGGTGAATGTGTGTCTGTTGTAGATGGATTGTTTATAAGGAGTTGACTGGCGTGAATTAAGTTGGTTTATTTCAGGCACTGCAAGTTTGGTACAAGAATATTTTCGGATTCCTTCCATCATAGTTAAATGAAGTTGTTGCTTGTATAGCTGTATTATTCTCCTCTTTGAAAAAAACAAACAAAAAAAAGGTCTCCTCGAGCATTTTCTTTACCTTCCAGGCAGTACAATTGGACATCTAATGACCTGTAGAATATGGCCCATGTCAAGAAAACAGTCACTGACACCTACAACTTCTAACACAAAAGCAGAACAGGAAGTTTTGGGTTTTATTTTGCATGTCTTGCAATTCTAGAATATCAGTCTCACCATTTATGGACCGTTTGGATCTTCATACCTGTTAATTTTCTAAGTGCACACAGGGGCAGAGATAAATAAAAGATAAAGTAATTCCAAACAAAGAGATACTTGTTTCCAGCGTTGCTTTTCTTTATTCAAAATGGAAGCCTTCAGTGAAAAATTCTCCCTAACACCCATGACTCCACCTGCAGTATTGTGTTCACCTTTGGGTCCCCCAGCATGAGAAAGACATAGACTTGCTTGAGCGTGTCCAGAGGAGGCCAGGAAGGTTATGGAGAGCTGGAGCACCTACCCTGTGAGGACATGCTGAGAAATGGCGTTGTTCAGCCTAGAGAAGAGAAGGCTCCAGGAAGACCTTATAGGAGCATTCCAGCATTTAAAGGAGGCCTGCAGGAAAGATGAGGAGAGGGACCCTTTATGTGTAAGCATGTATGATAGGAAGAGGGGATAGATATTAGATATTAGGAAGAAATTCTTTACTGTGAGGGTGGTGAGACACTGGAACAGGTTGCCCAGAGAAGCTGTGGATGCCCCTTTCCTGGAAGCGTTCAAGGCCAGGCTGGATGAGGCTTTGAGCAACCTGATCTAGTGGAAGGTGGCCCTGCCCAAGACGATCTTTAAGGACCCTTCCCATTCTATGATTCTGTGATTCTCTTTATAGCTTGTCTTGCAGAAGAGAAATTCTTCAACCTGTTCCTACTGAAAGCCAGAAGAGTATATAAGGGTCACTACATGCATATTGCTGTTTCTGACACGTTAGTGGGACCGCATGGACCTTCGATCTGACCTAGTGTGGAAGTTCTTGTATTTTTATTTAATCCAAATATGCATCGTGGAGGACAAATGACAAGAATTGTGGAAGGTTTTATTGTAGTTCTGCAGACTAAGAAATCTGTGTCCCAGCTGTCTCTACACCCTCCCATGAAATACGAATAAGAAATTGATGTAGCATAACTTTAAAAGAGTGTATCTGCATATGTCCTTTGTACATTATGTGAAAACAAGAAAATCTATTCTTGAACAAGAATATTTGCTTTTTGTATCCATTGGTCACTACTCACCTTTCTCCCCCTGTTGTGTCACGCAGAGAGCACTGCTGGCATCACCTGACCTACATGGTCAATCACACAGCCCAAAAATCCATTGGCACATATCACAGATGATCAGCTGGCTGAAAATGACTCAGAAATAATGGATTTCATGGATTGCTTGGCAAAAGTGCTAACTGAGGTAAGGGCCAGGTTCGTTAGGAACATTTACTTACTGGTGTTGAAAAATCAGCTGGGGATATTTGTTTTTTAAAATCATTGTGCCTGGGGAAAACTTCCTCAGCTGCTGCATTTGGGTCACGGCAGACTGGATCCATATTCTCTTCAGTTTTTCCTCATTTGATTGGACTGTGGTTCTTTTGCATCTTCTGCCCCAAA
The DNA here is from genome assembly GCF_000710305.1 of Buceros rhinoceros silvestris. Lineage (NCBI taxonomy): Eukaryota > Metazoa > Chordata > Aves > Bucerotiformes > Bucerotidae > Buceros > Buceros rhinoceros. Next base: position 75,045 of record NW_010398365.1, read on the forward strand.
CAGTCTCCTCACCACTCTCCTTCTCATGAGAGGAGAGTCTGTAGCCCAGCAGCCCCGAGCCCCTCTATTAAAGCTGTCTCTTCGCACAGCCAGAAGATTAAATACAGGTTTTTCCAAGAGGTCCCACCTCGAGCAGTCTGAATGTGCAATTTTCTCTCCAGGGCCAGCTATGTAAAAGCAAACTATGCCCAGGCTCTGTAAGATCTTTCAAAAAGCCAGTCCTGCTTTTAACTCAGAGTTGTACAGTTTGAGACTCAGCTATAAAATACCTGTCCACAATTCAATGCTTCATTTCCCTACTTGTTTGTGAGTCCTCCAGGGAATATGACGCACTTCTGCACACGGCTTCTTCAACTCACACACATGCCTTCTGCAGCCCATCTCCTCCTGCCTTAGCTGTTTCCACAGTGACAACGACCTCATTTCTGCGAAAGTGGATTCCTCAGCAGTTCTGCTTAAACTTCCTTGGTGATTCGAAGCTCTTCTCACCCACCATTTGTTGGGGACTCCTTTAAATTGCCTCAACAAGTGACCAGTTCCCTACCAGAACAGTTAGCTAGTGATCACTTAGTGAAGAGCCAACCAACCCTTACGAAATTATACCCTGAGCTATAGCCTTTCTTTTGTCCAAGGAAATGCATCTGAAATGGGCAGTCTCCAAAGTTCACTGGCCCTTCTCTGCTGATCTAGCCAGGTGCAAGCTCTTCTCCTACCACCTTCTGGGGATTTGCCTCTCTGTGAAGCACGCCATGGAGAACACACAGCACCCCCTGAAAACGCTACGGTGTAAAGCGCTAAGAATTCATAAAATTCTTCAGTTTTGGTAACATTCGTGCTCTATGTGTAGAGCCACAATCTGTTTTAAGCAGCTGATTAAGACCCAGTCCTTTGAGACTGGTTGAAGTATCAATTTCTTGAATTCTTGGTCTTTCTGAAGAGGAACAGCAACAATTCTCAAGAGAGCCAAGAGCAGCTCAGACTCAGAATATTTGTTTTTCTTCATTTACCTGTGAGAGGAACAACTCCTCTAACATCCTTGATTTGCACATGACTGCCAACATTTGCTCTGCAAAATGAAAGCCAGATTACACCCTTGCAGCCTGCCCCTGGCAAGCTTGGTCACCAAATACCTCCTCTTTCGGCATATGCCGTGTTAATTTGATATAAACCTATGACTTCCCTTCAGAATCCTGACGAAATACCTGTTTCTTTTACTAACTAGGCATAACTCTTCCACACTTCAGCCTCATCCTGAAGCAAGCTGCTAAATAAATAAACAATTTAGAAAAACCTGGAAAAGAAAGCGGTTTAGGAATGGCTGACATTCCCTAGCAATCTTGGCTTTTTGATACCACACAGACTATCTTGTCCTTTTTTTCCCAAGTGATTCTGCTGCAACTATTTCAGACGGATGCCCCAGTAACCTTTCATATTCCCTACAGATTTTTACTTGTCATGGACAATCCAAAAGCAGTACTCTTAAAGAAATCAGACACCTTCTTTTTTTTTCTGCAAAAACTCACTTCTTGATCTTTTCCAAGGAAACAGGACAAAACTGTACGTCTCTATTCCAAGTATAGCAAGGACCAGCCACCGTAACTAGAAGGTATCAGATAAAAGAAGCTTATTTTCTGTACCACCTAGTTCTATTTCTTATTAATATATTTATAAATCATCCATTAGTAGTATCTATGCCATGTAAAAAGTGAATAAAAGGGATATGAGCTTGTTCTTGTCAGATTCAGCTCTGAGAAAAATGTGAGAGATATCACGATTTACCCAATAAAAGATGAGCAATAGGCTTGGAATCCCTTGGATGTCTGCCAGTTGCTATTGGCTGATTCATGTCGGACAACACACTCGTACAAAAAAATCTTCCATCTGGCAGCAAGTGCTTTGAGACTACTGATACCTACAAAGTGGCCAGGACTTCAGCTACGCGCCTTTTCTGATGGGTGGTCTCTTGTGTGGCTCCGTAACTTCTAACGCTGGTGGAAGCATCGGTTGATAGTGCCACCTACAGAATCAACACTTCCGATTGATGATGAATTAAGGGAGCAACACATGGATTGGCTCTTTCATTTCTCTTTTAGGACCTGTAACTTCATTCAGCATTATCAAGAATCTGTGAAAGAAAAGCCCCAAACGTTAAGCGTTAAATTTATGAAGATTGTCAAGAGAGCAATGGTACAATCTTCCCGGGCGTTTTAACCATCTTCTTTTAACCTAGGCTGTGTTGAGAACACCTCTACTCGGGAAAGCAGAAAAAAATTGAACACAAATTGAAGGTGGAAGAAAGAAAGTTCTGGGACGTTAATAAAAGGATAATCCTTAAAAGTGATGTGTGGGCAGTGAATGACATAGGAAAACACATGTCACTGATTAGGCCTAAAAATATGGAATTTACTTTCCATACCGAAGACAAATTAGATGAATATACTACATTGCTTTCAAAAATGAAAATGTACCTTCCATGGATGGAATCCTGTCTGTACCAGTTGCTGTATGAGTGTACGTAGAGAGATGATTCGTACACTTGGAGAGCTGCAGTCTAAGGGATATCCTTGAGAAAAACTTCCGGAACGGGACTGTTCCTTGAAGGAGCGTGAACGGGCGTTGGCACAAGTAACAATTGAAGCTGTAGTGGATAAAGCAATGCCAAGCAACATTTTATATATACATGTATATATATGTAGATACCTATATGTATATAGATATACATCTAAACGTTAAGAGAAGTAGACAAGGAAATAAGGGGAAATTTGGACTTCAGACCATGTCTCTGGATTCCTCTGTAGTTAATTTATGTTTGCAAAATTGAAGACTACAGGCCACTGCTAGAATTATCAAGATCCATCAGCTGACTTGGAGATACTTGTTGGCATCGGCAACAGGAGAGTCATGTTTATCCCCTACGTGACCAGTTGTTACCGCATCAAGAAGGAAAAAGTTGTGGCTTTTTTCTAAAGATAGGCTGATTCACGTTAGAGAATTATTTCAGTTTTGAACATGTTCTCACAATGATTCTGTTTTCAGTAAAAACTTACGCACAGGTAATTGCACAGCAACAAGCACATAGAAAGGATGTACAGGGAGGCAACACCACTTGTTTCTTGTTCCAGGCCAGCCCAGGTGCTGGAAAAGGGGTAAGCTCTGGGTTAACATTATTTGCTCTTTGCTCCCACACTGCACACCACATCCTGGAGTTAGTCCACATCATGTGTTGGAGGAGCTCCAGGTACCTGTCCCGAGGACATTTGCCAACTTCTAGTGCTTACGAATCTTCAAAGCTCTGAGAAAAAAACAACTGACTACCTCTCAGCAGGATTAATTGAAAACAGGTACATGTGGAGTCATAGCATGCAAAGTTTGAGAGTCCCTGTTTCACTGAATGCTAGAGTTGGAGAACATTTTAAAGAGATTGTGGAAGCTCTAGCGGTGAATGAATCAGTGTATGATTCCTTTCCCCACAGAGAGTAGTACTTGAGTGGGAAATTATTTAAAACAGGCAGAGTAAAGTAGATGTTATCAGTCTAACTGTCATTCTGTTCGCTTTGGGGAATCTTACTGGTCCCTAAGGAAAGAGAAATCACATTCCTTGACTCATGCTGTGCTGGTAAGGGGTGGTATGTTCAAATCACTGGGAACATATGTTGTATTGGGTAGACGGCAGGGAGAAGGAAGAACTCTCCCCATCAGCATCCCGCTTTTCAAGATAGGTATTGGTACGAACTGGGCTGAAAATTTCTGAAATAGGAAACAAAGAACTGGGAGACATAACTTTATCATCCCCTCTGTGAGTAGCTACAGGCTACATTTCTGGTGGGTTATCAATTCTTGCACATTATATGTGTGATCTTTGTAATAATAAAGGCCAATATCAGTTCCTTTGGGTTGAACTACTCGGCTCAATATGTGACAAAGTATAAAATCAAAACACAGAAGGAAAGGCTGAATTAAAAATGCCCTTTTATTGCTATGAAACAGCGTGAAGTTGTATATCTCTTCTCGTGTTTGCCCTTTAGTTTCTGATGCTCTATAGATGTATGGTTGAGTGCTGAGTGAAAATGATAAATTGGGTATAGATACTAGAAAATGGAATTGATGCTTGTCAGCCTGCGTAATATGACCAGCCACTCTGTCAGTGGAAGCGGTACCAGGTTTAAATGCTTCTCCTACCACAACACCTTTTATTTCATGCCTCTTTCTGAGATAGTATCTTACCATGAGGTACTTGCTATGTATTTATCTCTGTTGAAGGAAAAAATCTGACTGCCTGGTAGTAAGGTCTGTCGAGTCTGCTTTTGACTCAACGTGAAAACATGCTGCTTGACCTTTAACCAAGGAGAGTGGCACCTTTCTTTTAATTCAGCTTTCTAGCAGAACTGCGAGAAGAGTTTAAAAGAGCCTTTTCATATTAAAAGGGTGTTTTCAGGTATGAAAAGGGTCTCGGTTTTGTCCTAGCTAAAAAAGTGGCATTACGCTGTGGGAAATGTCACCCAAATAATTCACATTTGAAGCTGTCTGTCATCTTGTTCTCACCACTATGGGCTAGTGATGACAAACACTAACACATTAAACAGCGTATTTTCTTCCTGATGATACATGGGATAGATCAGAGTTGTTAAACTATTCTGTTTTGATTTTAGATTGTAACTGTCTCTACTTCTTAGCATGTAATCTAAACTGCAGAGGGAGAGACAGAGAAGCCTAACTGATATTTTTCTTGGGCCACCTGTATATTGGGTGGAATTCATCTGATCAGAGGTTGATTTCTACACGACAGGAATCCTTTAAGTCTGAGGTAGAGATTGCCTTTGCTCTCAAGTGAGAAGAATGGGCACCAACTTTAAACAGCATGATAGATGTCCAGCACCATCGAAGATACTCTAAGTAAACCTCCCTGGCCTCCAAGCATCGGTTCAGC
>NW_010398365.1:80073-81912 GCF_000710305.1 Buceros rhinoceros silvestris
CCCACAGGTCCTACAATTTGTGCCAGACTATCCTGGGGCATCTGCAATGGTATCAGGCATTTGTGTTTAGGCCTTTATCTCATATGATTATAGGGAGAGCAGTGACTTCTCTAGTGAGAAAAGTCTTGAGTGTGACCACCCTTGACTTCTGTGAGAAGTCCAAGCACACAGAGTTTTTTTCTTGTCATTTCAGTGACTGTTTACAACGCCAATCCTTTCTCCTTATTATCTCAGTTGGCTAGACTGGTAACATCTGCTGGTCTTGATACTGAAATAAAAATCTGATTGCTTTTGTTGAGATGGAGCCTGTTATATAAAGTGTGCTGAGAGGGAGATATGAGCTGTGCTGGGTTGTAGACCAGTAAAGTGGAACAGCTTGTCAAAGTGATGTGGAAAGGTAACTGGGGGAGCTGGAGAAGTCAACTTTATTCCTGTCAAAAAGTGGTAGATACTCAACTGCCACGGGTCAGAGGGAAGTACCTGAAGCCAAGTGTCTGGGTAAACTTAAGTCTGAGCATAGGTACCGCAATGGCACAGGCATGGAGGTGATAGAGGAGATTCTTAGTTTGATTTCCCTAGGAGGCTCAGATTATCAAGATTTTCAGATCAGGTCATTATTAGATCACGTCTATCAACATCAACAGCATGCATCCGATATAAAACTCAGCAGCAGATGGTATTTTTTCTGGATCAAAGAATGGCTTTCACTTATGCAATTGTCTTCTGCATAGTTCTTTTGCTCGGGATGGGGGAGACAGAAGGGATCTCCCTGAGAAGAATCCAATCTGCCTTTTCCCCTTCGCAGGAGACTATAAGCTCGCTTTCTATTGCTCCCTGCAGAAGTTACCTCTACAGGAAAGCATTGCAGCTTAATTGGATCAAAACCTTGGAGCATGAAAGTTAGGATGGCTTTGTAGCTAAATCGTCAGATCATTAACATGGAGAAGAGTCTCATGTCTTTTTGCACTAAGATCAGTAACTGAGCAAATCCACGATGATGTAATATAAACCAGGATCAGCACCAACATCCCTCAAGTCCTAGGTTAACTCCCACAAAGATTTGGACCCATGGAAATAAAGCTTAGAAATGAAACTCAAACATGTATCATGTAAGTGCCCTGATATGGCCATGGGTTTGTGCGAGGAAGCCTGGGCTCAATTTGAGCCAGAACACGGTTGCAATGAAGGTCAACTGCATCCTTAAGACATGTTTTCCGTGTCTGAACTGGGGGTGGATTTTTCTCATCTGTCTCAGTGAAGCTGTTCCAACTTACGTCAGTGCTTAAATGCTTCTGGGAGCAGAGAACAAATGAGATTATCTAATTTGCTAAACTTCACAGATAGGGCACTCAGACTGGGGGAAAGGAAATAATAACTTCTATTCATCCTGTATTCCAAGGAATCTGTCAGTAGAGAAGACAGAATATCCCATAACATCTGTGGTTGAACATCCCATAACATTTGTCTTCAGAAAGCTGATTCCCAGTGCAGCTCTTTCTCACAATTCATGTAGGAAGAAATCTGGTGCTAAACCCAGCCAATAAAAAAGAGTTGGATGAGTTATGTGGAATTCAGATAGTTACACTCCAAATTTCCTGTATGTTCTAGATGCCAAAAGTCCTGAAATGTGAGGGTATTTCTGAAAGAAAAGGGATTACAAAAGGATATTTTTCCCCCAAAAAAGTATTAAATCTCAACTACTCCTCAGTTACTTACACACTCCTGTAAACCTGAAACATTTCATTTAAAAAATGCCATATCCAAAATATGGACATCCACACCGCCCCCCCCCCCAGCCAGTTAAATAATTGCACAAGCTCATAGATACTTTCAGAAGAT
>NW_010398365.1:82000-88054 GCF_000710305.1 Buceros rhinoceros silvestris
CAATGGCGAACTAGACCTAAAAATATCAATATGACTTGCAATGAGTGCCTAACGTGTTCCTGTTATTTGCCTTCAGGTTTTCTTTTGTGAGTTTCTTTACAAAGAACTTTGCTGGAACCGAGCTGTCCAATGGCTTTTCAGATCCCGTAAGAGCAGCCCCAGCACTTAAGCTAATGGGGGATTTTTATTACCTCTCTCTCAAAATACCGTGGTGATGAGCACTGGGGAAATTACTATTAATCATTTGCCAGCAGCAGCAGCAGCAATAGAATATATTTTTTCAGGCATTTAACCGCATGAGGACAAAAACACCAAAGAACAAACTTCACCTGGACAGACTGCTCAGTCTTTTATATTGTTCCTCACGCAAATACCTTGAGTGGTCACTGCTCTGACAGGGGGGACTTTGCTTTGGGGACTCACTGGTGGTGGTTGTGCCCACGTGCAAGGTGGTTTAGGAGTAAGTGGTGTCAATGGTGGAGTGAAGATGGTGCCTGGGGAACACCAGTCTTTACCAACAGGAGGGTTGCAATGTCCTCTGCTTTCCAGGGGAAGGCGGGAGGAGACTAGCTGGATGGCCGGAGGACAATATGGGTGAATTGTTTGGGATGCCGTTGGCCTAAGCAGAGGACTAAATGCCCTCCAAGGAAAAGAACAAAACCAGGCAATTTGGATATCAGAAGAACCCAGTGATGAAGGCTGATGTTAACATGTTAACATTGTAAATGCAAAAGAAGTATGAGTGGGGGAAAGAGCAAAGATCTGAGAAAAAAGACTTGCAGTTTAGGGGTCTGGTACCTCTACAGCCTCACCCAAATCCTTGACTAGACTCCATCTTCCATGGCACAGCACAGTCTTCCCCCTCACTCCTGAGAACAGCCAAGATCCTTGTGATTCATGACCTCCCTGACTACCCGTATTTACTACATCGACAACACCTCTGAGCTGGTGATATTTTTCAGGACATTTTTCACCATGGAGCCATCAGAAACATTAATGAATAACGTGTTTCTTGTTTGACTTGATTTTCATCAAACCTTGATCAAAACTTCAGAGAGAAGATTGAGGTAGAGGTGCAACCTCTGAGTGCAACCACATGCTCTATTCATCCTACATAATTGGTAGGAACAGGGATTTCTGCAGCAGTAGTTCCCTGAGTTCATGAGGAGAAGGAAATATGCCCCAACTGTTCTCCTAAAGTACTGCCCACTTGAAGCATCAAGCTGAGACATTTCTTGAAAATGGCCTTTTTGTACAGAAGTAATTATTTCCTACAGGCAGAGTAGAAACTCTTTTTAGTAGCAGCCCTTACTGTTATTTCACAGGGATATTCTCCTGCTCACGTTCCCTTGAGGGCCTGCAAAGCTCTAAGAATTTGTGCACCCGTGTTTCCTGAGCAGCAGCACTGTAACACAGTCAGAAAAAAGTACTACTCTAAAGAAAGCTAAGAGGTCATCTGCTCCAGCCTCCTGCCCCAATGAACATCTAGCTGTGCCTAAACCCTGCCTGGCTGCTGGACTGCCAACCTACCCTTAAAATTCTTCCCTGATAGAGACCCCGAAGTCTCCCTAGACAGCCTATTCCAGTGCTTAACTAGAGATAGGCAGACCTTGCTTCAGCAATGAGGTCTGCCCCCTCCTCCATCTGTCCCAGGTACGGTGACACAGTCCTTGGTGCTGGCACCCAGCCCCGAGTCTCCAGCCATAGCTCCCTGACACTTTAAAGAGTCCCAATTATCCTCCTGCAAAAAAAGCGTAGTCCAAGTGAGTTGATTAGCTGCTGGTGACCTCTGTCACCTTATTCCAGCATGAATGACTAAGGAAGGAGTAAGGAAAAAATTTATACATATTAGAACGTATTTGAACCCTAACGTAGGCTGAGTTCGCCTTGTTGCAGACTTGACTGATGCAAAGCTTGTTGGTGACTGCAAGGCATTATTTTTTTCCTTTTTGCAGCTGCTCGATGTCTTCAAACTTGATCCTTACAGCAAACTATTCACTTATCCAACATTACCAGAAAATCCATTTATATGCAGATGTGATAAATGACCTTTTACATTTTATTAGTCAAAATACGATTAATTAGGTTTGAGTTCTTCTATTTCTGAGTAGCTTAAATACTTACGATCTAAAATTTAAATAATTATAGCCTTCTTAATATTTTTAAGAAAGGTCTACCAAGTTGGCATTTCAATGCCTCATTTAGCATGCTGCAAAGAAGGAAAAGAAAGATATTATAATACTTTGTACTGGAGGTTTAGAATAGAAAAGAGAGACCTGGAATTCTGATTACTAATTAAATTCACATTTAACACAAACAAAACATGCACGGTTGTAAGAAAGTTTGACAAAAAAAAAAAGCCTATAGAGATATGTACTTTTTGTGCTATAATTATATTGGTATTTTTATACTATTATAGTTATTATCTTGCAATACCCACGACAAAAAACCACTATTAAATCTTCTGAAGTTGGTAGTGGTTGCATATGTATGTCTGTGTGTGTGTTAAAATGAGAAGAATTGTAAAAATATTGAACTAGATTCTATTTCACATAGTCCCAAATCCTTCAACCACTTAGCTGTAGCTATCGCAGCACGAATTTCGCCTTGTGTCTCTGAGCAATTCCGCAGAGGGCAGCTTGAGGAGAACTTCACTCAAGGCACGCGTGGTTACTTACCCTTCAGTTCGCAGGGCTTCCACTGAAGTCATCTGCCAAGAGCAGGCAGGCGAATTATTGGTTGGAAACCCAAAGCCTGATATAGATATTGAATATTGTGGTACTACAAGGACGTTGGCTTGGCTTACAGCCCTCCAGTGATTGTGAGCAACAGTGTCTCCTGAGAGATTTCGCGTTGCTCTTGGCTGCAGGAAATGACCCAGAGAGAATGAGGCTGGCAGAGCAAAGTCTGACACTGCCCACTGTTCTTGCTGGCAAAACATGTGCAACTACGGACAGGTGAAACTGCAGGGAACTGCAAAACCAGCCTAGTCATAACCTAACTGGTTCCAGCTGGGGTTGCTTTGATTCAGCTGAGGTGAGGGCTGAGCCCGTGTATCTTATGCGTTGCTACTCAACAAGCTCCCTCATTCCTGTTACTGTTGATTTTTGTTGGTGCAGAAAAGTTTCATTCACTGCAGAGGATAAAATTGATTCTGAGACAAGGCATGTCACGATTTTTCAAAATTAACTAACCGTCATTCTTAACAAATACGCTTGGATTTCCCTAGAAAGGCCGTTTTTCTATTCACATTTAGACAACAGTATTAAAGTTCTTTTTGCGAACATCCTCGTGCTTTTACAAAGATGCAATGACATGAAGTAGGGGTGAGGAACACTTGAACTGCGTCAGATGGCTGGTGTTGCTCAATTGTTTGAACTGAAGTTAAAGGCTAACTGGAACCTGGAGATTAATTTGGAACTGGACTATGCATTCTACGTTCAGGCACTTCTATGCGTTCAAAGTGTGAACAAACACAGGCCCATCAAAAGGGAAAGCAGTGGCTTGGGGAAGACAACTCTTTACGATATTATAATATAGCATTATGCTTTCAGAATGAGGTTCCCATAGGGTGTGTGCAAACCTGGTGGGATTTTGTTGAAGAGTTTGTGCATTCAGGTCAAGCCAGGTTTCATTTATGGAAGTTCTTCCACAGTTTCAGGCTGCATTTACTAAAATTGCAAGAGGAACGTCCCCTTTTCCAACCCAGTCTGTCAATCTCTGATGAAGAAGCCCGTCAAGCTCTGCTGGCCTCTCTGCACATCAGGAGACCAGGGAAGCCTGCAGTGAGGAGCCAGTCACAGTTACAGGAACACAATAGCTGTTCAGTAGCGGCTGTTGCTTTAAAAATAGAACTTCTTGACAGCCGAGTCTCTATAAGTAATGTGCAAAATAAATGGTGTTAATGACAGTAATATTTCAATGCTGTTAGGATGGGAGCTGTCCGTTACAGCCATCGCTTATTTTTATGCCTGTTTTGCAAACAAAAGGAAGAAAGTTTGGCAAACTCTGAGTAAGCAATGGGCGAAGCAATGCCTGCAGCAGAGCATTTGCTTTTCACTAACACTCCAGAAACAGGAGTTCAGACCTTGTCTTGGAAATAATTCTTTCATGGATATAGAAAAAAACAAATTTAAAATTACTTATCTCCTGCTTACCTGTGGCTTCTTGCAAATCTTCTATTCTCCATGCTGATGCCCTTCCCTGCTTGACTCTGGAGCTTACAGGTTTTTGGGTTGAGAAAGTACCTGGAAGGTGCTAAGTCATCAGGTTGGGTAGGTTGGAGTTGCAGTGATGCAGTAGCTACACACATGCTTATCTGGGCTGTTTTCGCCATCTCAGGGAATTGGAGTCACCTTTGGGAGGACTTTGTGGCAATGCGCTGGTCCTGGTGAGCATGGAAAGAGCAGTCTAGACCACAGCTGTAAGGTTACAGACACTCAAAACTGGGTTAGTTTCCAAATAAAAGCATCCAAATGCACCTCAGCTGGTATTAGATGCCTATCTTTGAACAAATTAATTGAGCTACAATGATTTAGAGTGTGATTCAGCTCCATAAATATAGGAAGTTTAGATAGCTTAAGGTATCAGAGACATCCACTGAGACTGATAAATTCATCATATCCTTGTAGCAATTGGTAGTCACTCCAAATGAGCAAGTCTTGTCCGATTGTCAGAGGTCTTGCACCAGCTCCATCTCTTCGGCTGCTATAGTTAAAGACATAGGACATGTCAACTTGCCCAGGGAGAGTCATCCCTTATCCCTCAGAGCATTTAGGTGGCCTGTCACAGGGCAGGAGCTCCAGGGGCTTTATGGAGCACAAAAGCCATACTTCTGCACACTGCTCATTCCCCTGTGGCCTACAAACTCATGTACCATGTCCTAAGTTTGCTCTACCCTGCTGCCTTCATGCACAGCCCTTGTAAGTCTCCAGGAATTCCTAGGTTGTGGTCATTCATGGCCCCTATATCAGCACCACAGGTAACTTCACGTCCATAACAGACATCATCTAAACCAACTGGTCAGATACAACACATTTAAAATATCAGTGCAACTTGGAGTAAAGAAAGCCTTGTGGAGTGATCAGAGCAGGCAGTGTTTTGGCAGAGGCTGTATTAACAGTTAGCCACCGACTCAAAACAAGGAACAGCGTGAGCAGCAGGACAGAGGAAGGCTGACTTCTTAAAATCTGTGGTGACTAGCAATGTATGAACCCCAGTGCTCCCATCTCCTTCATCAGGGCACCAGCAAAGTCTCCCTCCTCCACCAAACTGCTTTTTTCATGAAAGTTAGTTTTTGTGCCCTTTCCATTTTCTATTTGTCTAAAATTGGCCACTGGGAAGACTTAGGGAGGTTCACACCCCCACACAGGCAGTGCTATAGCAAACACCACACCTCCTTTGAAAATCAGGCTGACAACATGCTACTGCTGTAACCAGCAAAGCTCCAGACAAGTTTCCATCAGGAATATTCTAATTTAAGACTTTTGCTTCCTTAGTGCTTCAGCGAATGATTTTGGAAGCGTGGTCTCTTCCCCAGGAAGTCTGGGCAGGTCATTGCTCTGAATGTGTTTGCTACAGACTACTACACACCTGCTATTAAGATTTACACAGGGGGCGACGGCGGCCCTCATATCATCTCTGCTCACTCATCCATCTGTTCCAAACACAGCTCAGGGCATAACCTCTTGAGGTGTTGCAGCTTTCGGTCTTGGGAAACCCAGAACAAATTCTCATTGGCCAAGTAATGTGCTTGGAAAAAAAAGCAGTAAACAGCAAATCAGCGTGAAGGACATTTTTCAGTCATATGTGGCTAACAGTTGGTGGTAATCTCCACTTTGAAATCCACAGGATCTGTCTTCTAGTCTGATTTCGTTAATCCTCTCAAAGAGCCAGTGCCTGTCCGTGTGGGCAGGTAACCTTCTGGCACTATGATCTGTGCTTTCTTTGCTCCTCTCTCTAAGCACATCCTGCCCCAAGACTTGCTTTATAAGGTGTTATTTCAGGGTGGATTAGCTGCAGAGCACAAAGAGATAGACAACAGAATAGCAAAGG
>NW_010398366.1:0-22134 GCF_000710305.1 Buceros rhinoceros silvestris
GAGCTCTCGGTATCATCGGCCCTGTACGGTCTGTGTGACAGATAAGTCAGAGCTCTGCAGTTCCTTTTCCAAAGGCAATACTGAAAAAAACCTGTAAATGTTGCTCTTGTAAGTAAACCATCATTATTCGTGCCCCACACACCCCCGATTTTGCTTGTTTCGCATATTCGGTGTCGGCCTTAAGGCCGGTTTTATTTCCCCTCATTTCACAACACCGCTCTTGGGTAGGAAGGTGCTCACCTGATGAGGTAGGAGAAAACCAAAAGAATAGTAAAAATAATTTTTAAAGACACATTGTATCTGACCCCACACTGCTGCAGTTTCTGTGTTTAGAGATGAGGCTGACTGGACTCATGCACCTATGAATGTCCTCCATTTTGTCTCAGTGTGGATTCACGGTTTAGGGGTTTAAGCCGCCTTGACGTTACAGATCTCTAAATAGAGAAGTGGAAATTATTGGAAAACATTTGCCCTCACAAGAGAGACCGAGGTGGTAGGTTGTAAGGAGAATATTTCATGTGCACATATGGACATTTCTACGCACTGTGATGCTGTCGTAATTGTTCCCATCATTTATAAGTTCTTTCGGAAGATGTTATGGACACCTTTTTCTGTATAACAATATTTATTGATGAAGCTGGTTGAACTACCTTGAAAGTGTCATGCATTTATATTTAGCATTTAATTATTGCTACATTCTCAGGCCTTTGCGGAATGTTCTGTTTTAGGTTTCCTGTGATATCTACCGTGAACTTAGCTACTTCACCGTGTAATAGAAAATAACAAAAATTCAGTCTTTCTTTATGGTCCTTATTATCCTAGGAGTAGCCAAAACCACACAGCTCGTGGGCTGTTCATGTCGAGGAGCCGTAACACCAGACTGCCCCTAAGAGCTCGCCTAGAAAGATGGTTGAGAAGCTCTCATTTAGTGTTGAGACAAACTACTTGTGGGAAAACCTTGCCAGTAAATGGTTTCCTGTAAAATCCTAATGGCAGACGTGTGGATGTTTGGCCAAGGGATAAACATTCGAGAATCAAGATCAGCTATACTTTGAGACAACACAGTCACGCCAGTGGGAGGGTAGGGATGATATATTTTATATCTTTTCTGAAAAAAAACCTCTAGCCTAGTGGCAGGCTACTATTAAGAAAGAAAAAATGATCTTTCTTCTTGTTTATATTTATGTAGGATGTCTTTCCCCTGTTCTGGTGAAAGTGGAGCAAAATTCGTGGGCACCAGCTGTAACATCCTCGTGGAGGAGCCCCCAGTAGCGCTGCCTGCGATCACACTGCACAGGCTTTGCTGGACAGGTGTGTACCAAGGAGAAGTAATAGCTCTGAACACTGTCCTCTCTCTCACAGCTAAAATACATCAGTTTTGTGAGCTCTTCCTCCCTTGCCAGCATACATCATGTTTTCTTCCCCCACGCTTACTCTTCACTAATGCTATCAAAAATGTCCTCCTTCTTCCATATATTTCTTTTCTTCATTTCTTCTGCTGCATTCCTGATATTTTATCAGCACTTGCTTCATATTCACCTCCCTCTCTCCATCTCCTCTGGCCCAAGCACACTGCAAAACCCGGATAACCAGCAGCTCCCCACAGTACTCCCAAATGTATCTGGGACCTAAGGGTGCTAATTTGTGTTGCCCTGGAGGGTGGCTCTTCCCTGAATGCCGCCTTTGTCCTGCTGCCCCCCAGCCCTCTCTCAAGAGCTGTTCCCCCAGCCCTTCCTTGCACGCTCTGCAGGGACTGCGCAGGGGCAAAAGCTCGGAGAGGAATGGGACACCTTCTCCTCCTCCAGCCATGGCATCCCTTCACTCGTCCTTGCTGGTCTCCATCCAACAGCAGGAAGCTCTTCAAGGACAAAAGAGAAACTTCTTCATAGACAAAAGAGCAGAGTTCGGTGGATAATGGAAGCAGCTCATCTTTCCATTGGAAAGTGCACAGAGAGAGGTAGTGGCTCTTTTTGAAGTTAAAGGCGGGGGAAAAGCATCATTTCTGTTCTATAAAATTGTACCTATAACCCAGTTGCATGAGAAGGGGTTTGTCACTCACAAATCCAACAAGTGAGCATTGGGATACAGGCTGCGCTGCTGCCAAAGCTGCACATTTGCCAGCTGCGTGAGGCTTCAAAACCACCTTTGCCTTCCTGCCCGGACTCTTGCCCTCATTCCTATCCACCCTGCAACTCCTACCCAGGTGGAAAGAGCCAGCTGCGAGGCCAACACTGAATGTTTTGATCTATTTTCAGCAACTTCTGTGTAAGATGTAAATGTTCTTTTGTTGCACAACGCAGTGTATTAAACAGCACCGAGTACTGCAAAAGCTCAAAATTCACTTTGATCTAATCCCTCGACAAAAGCACAAAAAGAGGTCCCTGCCTGCACGCATAACTCTCTCTTTGATCCTGCATGGGGCCAGAGCCTGACTCTGTCCCTCCTCTTGCAGCAGGGCTGGAGATAAGGTACCTCCTCACCCAGCCCAGACCCCCAAACTTGGACAGAGCTGTTGCAGCTTGCTGGATGGGGCAAATGAAGCTGTGGAAGAAGCTTTTAATTTATCAGTTTAGGAGCTCCTGGATGGAGCCCATAGCTCTCAGGAAACCATTTGCTGGTGTCTGGGGTAGAGCCTGTTTCTTGTGTTCTGGTGTCTGCTGCAGCACTGGCCCACGCCTCAGCTCAGACTCTCCCTGCTGCTGCTACACCACTATTTTGGGGTGGGGAGGGGGGTGGGCGTGTTGTTATTTATTTGATTTCTTTTTCTGCAGCAGCCCAGCTGGAGACATAAGATAATATCCAAAATAATTAAGCACAGCTCACTGTACAGCTTCTGCTCCGAGATGTCTTTAAGGGGAAGTGTGCGAATGGGAGACCCGAGTGTCAGAAAGCTGACAGCCGAGGCGGACACGAGATGAATTATCGGCGTTCAACAAACATTAAAAGGACAATAACGCATTGGCTTATGGCTATTTATTTTTTATGAGTGACTTTGGCAGTATTTTGTTTGAAGTTTTGATGGCCATATGTTTTCCAGGGAGGCACAGCACTGTTTGTAAACTGTGCTATAATTGAAATTGAATTTTTATGAAATCTTCGTGAAATATGATAACACATTAAAATACTCTCCTTTGGAGAGTTTTCTCATTGATTTTTGTTGCATTAAATCTGTTTACATATCAAAGGAAAATATTGCATTCTGCCGGTCTTCATTTCAGTCACACCCTTCCTTTTGTTTCCCAGAGACTACACGTGGCAAAGCAAAATCTCCTCTCTTCAGAGTCCTTCGGGCACTCCCACATCTCCTGGTGAGATGACCCTTTATGCTATAATTTGCTTTTTTTCTCCCATCTGCTTAGCAAACCGGGAATTTTACGATGTTTTTTTCTTTCTTCATCTTTTCGGCAATTCAACTATGTTTATACACCGGGACCAATCGTGCCCTACTGGAAATCTGTGGGATTTGATGGCTGACTTCGCTAGGAGCAGGATCAGTCTGCAGAGGTACCCGCTATGGACCCGGTTTGTAGCTGGAGTACACACCGTCATGGCTCAGTTCAGTTCAGAGGAGCCGTGCTGGTTTATCTGAGCATCTGTCCCTAGGAAAGTTTATTGTTACAGCAGAAATAGTTTTGCATTCAACCAGCATATTTTTTCTTGGGCTTCTCAGATGTTGCTGTTAAGAGCTGAGCTTTCTTTAATTTTCATGTGTGAAAATGCCATTTGGTGCATAGGGGAGGGGTGTGTGTGTGTCAAGCTATTCTGTGTGGCATGGGTGAAGGGAAAGCATTAGCTTATTTTTAGCCTGGCACTAAGGAAAGACTTGCAGAATGAATCCATCTGAATGACCACACTAGAATGGAATGTATTCTTAGGACTGATGACTAGATCGATGACGATAAGCCTTGCCTTGCTTTACTCTCAAAGCTCCTTGTCAGAGCATCAGCGCCGCGATGAGGCTGCTTGTATTACCGAGTCCACGTTGTGCCTGCATGGAGCTAGGACAAAGGCCTGTTCCAGACACAGAGGAAAAGATTTATTTCCATGTTTTTCTCTGTCTCTGTGGGGATAATAGCTAAATGCTATCACTAGTGCCTGTTGGATCTGCCTCTGAGTTAAAGCTGATCTCTCGCCAAATCTTATTTTTGTTTCTCCTCTGCTAGTTGCAAAATTGTCCTGTTTTTAATTCTCCTGTTGGACTTGAATTACTTTCATTTTTCTCTGCTTTCAGAATATAATATATGCTGTATTTGGTTAGACCCTGGGACCACCAAAGGCGACCTTGCACCCTACCCACAGAACCACCCTTTCAGACGACCTCCCTGGCAGAAGTCCATGGTGTGGTGGGAGGAACCCGTAGCTGTCTGCAATGCCCAGAGCATGCGACTGCATTTCCTTTGTTATCTTTGCTTCCATGTTGTGGTAACAAACGCTTTTACTGACGACAAAAATTAGCTCACAGTGGAAGCGTAGACCATTATGGCCTTCTGGGTTGAAACACTCCAAGCTGTCAGCAGGCTGCTTGGTATCTTTTCTCTTCATTTTCCTTTGCTGTGTCTTTGCTTTCATTAATTTTTTTTATGTGTAAAAAAAAAAAATTGATTAAAACAGAGAGCATCCAGAGTAGAGATGGCTGAGGACTAGCTATGGGGCTACCTTCTCTGACTGAGATGGAGGAGCATCAGCTTGTCGTGTAGTGATGATGGCTCATATGGATAGAATGTGAAAGAAATGTAATCACCACCATGCATTCCAGTATTTGGAGGCAGCACTTAGATGCTGAGGTCACCTCTAAAATTGCTGTCCAGGCACTGAGAGAATAGTTCGCTTTTAAGGTGTAAGGTATTATTTTTTTAACGAGAATAACCTCCCAAAATGTTAGGGACATTTACTGCTGTGAAAGTTCCTTCAAGGAGCAGCAAAGTTAACACAGTTTAATTGATTTATTTATATAATGAGTCTAGAAAAATCTATATCATGTTCTAGAAAAAGCTTGTAAGGTGTCAAGGTAAATTGAAATTTATTTTCAACTCACTATGTCTTCAAAGCCTAGTGCTTTGAGCCTAGTGCACTGGCCACAGTAGTTTCTTCTCCCTCTCTCTCTTCCTGCCCATGTGCATGGCAATATGTCTGAGGTGAGAAAATTCAAGATTTGGGGGTGCCAAAAATTGTTGAATTTGTTGCAAAGCCTGATGGAGCCTGTGGTAACAGCAGCTGACTGCTTTTTCTGTTCACAAGCTCATTGTCAGTGAAGGGGACAACTTCGCTGCATGCAAATGGGGAGAGATGTCTGGAGAGATGATGCAAGAAAAGCTGAGGTCTACTGTGCTGATTTACTGCTTGGAAGAGTGGGAAAAGAAAGGGAGAGTGTATTTTAGAGCGAAGACATAGCTTTCAGTAAACACAAGCTGTGGCACAATGAGCAAGCAGGTACCTGAGTATGAGAGAGGAATTTATGCTCCTAACCCTTTTAGGATGTTTGCCACAGTCCTGTGTGATAACTGGGGAACCAGCTCTCCCCATATCTATCTCTGCCTCCCAGGACAGATGTGATGGGACCACCAAACCAGCTCACTTTGAGACGGGTCTGCCCCTGCCTTCTCCTGGTTGTGAGCTTCCAAGAAAGAGCAGAGTGCTTTAAATTAAAAAAGCCCCAACAACCAAAAAAAAAAAAAATCCCCCCAAAACCCCTGCTGTTTTCCTGATGCTCAAATTTGTCTACTTACCTGATGAATAAAAAAACAAACTCAAAGAAGCAATCTGAGACAGAATAGCAAAAAAGGGCTTCTAAGCAGCTCTTTCTCTCTTCCCTGCCATGCACTTGCAGGTCCATGCTGGCTTGTGGGATTTGCTTTGGTTAATTCACAGCTCCTGAGCTTCGGCAAACTGTGCAGCTCTCTCTCATCCCTGGGCAGGTTTATTCTCTCATCTCCTCCAGGCCAGGCTGTTGGCTCCCGTGCTTTACTGCAGCTTCTCTCCTGGAGCTACAGGCTCGCCATCTGCAAGTTTTCCCTGTCATGTCCCCTGAGTGTACGGGGTGGGTGGCTCCACCGCGCCCTCCCTTGAGCTGCCTGCCTGCACATGGGTCCCTGCTCTGCTCCCTCCTTTATTGGCCTCCAAATAAAACGGAAAAGAAACGAATCAAAACTGCAGTCTGGCAGAGTGGGCAGAAAGAAAAGCAGTGAATTAAAGCTAAGTGTTGTAGACAAAAAGAAAAAGAGATTAAAATGACAGAATTATTTAAAAAGAGCAGGAGAAAGCAGTGGGAAAAGGCAGAGAAAATCCCTAAAAAGGCATAGAAAGGCAAGTTTAGAAGATGATGTGGTGACCAGCTGTTGTGAGGCGAGGTAGACAGGCAGGTTGCGACCAGCAGGAGATCACATTGGGTGTGGGAAGCAAGTGAACGTCTCACTGCAGTGACATGGCATGCACATTTTGTATTAAAAATTAATGGTAGTGCCTCCTCCTGTGACAAATTATCAGATAAAACATTAAGAATTGCTGAGGCTGAATACAGAGGGGATGACTTCCCCCTTCCGTAGGTCAAACCCCACCGGTGCAGCGGAGCAGGCTGTAAACCCCATGCTGTTAAATCACACAGAGCCCTCAATGTGGAGACACCTGTGGACAGCAGAGATTATCTTAGCATGGCCACCCTCCTTGCCAAGAAGTGGTGAGAACTCCTTTCTTCCACAGATTGTGATCACAGCCTGCAGAGAGAAGAATAATCTGTATTTCTGACATGGAAGGGGTGGGGGAGCAGACAATGGGGGGTTTGCTTCTGTACAGAACGTATGTTTGTGTGCACGTACAGATAGGTGTGTGTGCTCATATGCAAATATATGTATTATGCATATATGTATTAAAAAGATTTGTATAGATATGAGTCAGTACATGGATTAACTCTGTCAAGTGTAAAGGTGAACCTCCCATTTACAAAAAATCATTCCTATTTTTTCAGGGTCACCTCCATAGCACTCATTCCCATTCAGGAGGAGATGGCAGCCCTGGGAAGGACTTGTCCTGCGTGTTTCTATGGGATCCCTGGTGGTTTCCAGCACACGGCCCTGGATGCTTTGCCTGCCCTACGCTCACCTGGAAGCCAGATAAACCCTTGGGGCCCCTTTGGGAATTGAACATCAGCCATATTGGATGCATAAAGCATTTTGTTCATGCTTAGGGTAAAAAACCCCTCACTTGATGGTGTTCTGGCACCTAATTCTAACGAACCTCAGGAAATCAGTGGGGCTGAGCCATGGATTTGTTGTGCAGTGCTTCAGCTACTACAGGGGAGACTGCCATGGCCTTAGAAATGTTAAATTTAATGAAAACTTGCTTATCCAGCTACAGCTGTCCTGGGGACATTCCACCACTTTTGGTAATATGTTTAAATCAAAGTTTGAGGTCCTAGCACCAGCGGACAAACGTGAACAGCTGGGACAGGTGGTTGGGTGGGAAGTGGGAGCCCAACCTGTGGGTCAGTACGGATGTAACCTACACTGAGGCAGGATCAGTGCTGAGGTCTAGGATGAGCGGGAACCACCGCGTTTCCTGCAAGAAAGGTGGCGTCCGTTACTGGTGAAGTAGTGTTAGACCAAAGAGCCGTGTAACGAAAAGAGCAATAGCATGCGATTTCGGGACTAATGGTATTTCACAAGTGGATTAATTAGCTAGTCACATCGTGGATGATAGTAAGTATATGGTTGGTTAGTTTTGGCACAATGCAAAGTAAATGTAGATGTTAATAAATGGTTACGCATTTCTGCCAAAACTTTGATGTTTATTGTAGATTATGTGATATACTTGTAAAAATGAAATCTATAATACATGAGCTGTTTTTCTGTTAATTAAATGTGTTGCACCAAGTATTTGTTATGGTATGTCTCTATTTATAAGGAGAATAAAATACAATAGCTTACTGGAATATTTCCATTTTTAAGATGGAAACAATAGTCTATACTGTGATTACATTGTCAAAATATATATTTCTTTAATATTTGCTCCTGTTTTGTTTCTAGGTACCTCTTAAGCTTTCAAATCTTTCTAGAACTGTGTTCAAACTAATATTTAACATAGACAAAAACACTAAATATTTCATGGTATAATTAAATCTTATTAATGTAATTGTCTGTATAGTTCATATTAAAAATTTACCAGGACCCTTTTCCTTTTCATTAGAAGTTATAATTTTTTATGACTTTCCATAAATGTTTTCAGCTTAATCCTCAGCTGTAGGAAGCATTGGAAATTTTGTCATGATTTTATGTGCGATCTAAGTTGCTTTACTCTTATTTTCCATGTAGGCCAGCCAGAGATGTTTTGTCATGGAATTAGTGCTCATGTAATTAAGTGGCGAAAGATTAAGTATTTGCTTTAGCAATTGTGGAGCTAGATCAGCAATTAATGTTTTCTAAATTTTAGCACTCTATTTATTCTCTTTCTTGTGCAGGCTTTTTGAAGGACTGGATAGCTCTGTTTCTGCCCTGTGCTATGTGCAAGGCACGTACGGAACAATATATGGTTTTAACCTTAAAACCAATCTCTCTACACAACCAACAGCGCTTCATAACCAGAGCAATTCCTTGCAATTCCATGTTACTGCTCGCTCGTGACACCCAAGATACCGTCTGGCAGTCTGTGGACACAGAGGAATAGCATGTAGTTACTGTTCCTCACAATGCATTGCTTTCCCTAGTAGTATTTTGGAAAACTTCTCTACCTCCTGCCCCCTGCCCCAACTGTCCCTTCTGCTGCAGTCAGAATCGATATTTCTGTCCTTCCCTGAGGAGTGACATTTCTATAGATATACTCTATACTCACTTTTCCTTGTCTTAAAAATTTTCATATCGTTGGATTGAAAAAAACCCAAAAAAATTCTCTTTAAGCACCATGAAGAGAACACGTTTCCGTCTTTCTCTAATTTCCAAGACCTTTTCAATGAAATTGAAATCCTTATGAAGAGGTCCTGAATCCATCAAATATTCATCCAAATGGTTCTGTTTATTGGCATCTCCGCATTAGCATATTGGTCGGTTAAGATTCATGTAACCATCCATCTGCCTAGTGGCTCCACATCTGAGCAGACTTCTACTGAGCTGCTGGTACCATTAAAATCAGCTTTTTCACTTGAACTTGCTTTCATTTAAGCCACTGTGAATGTAGAAAAGAGCTCATTTAATGATGCTTTTTCACCTTTCAGGTTAACTCTGAATGCATCATTAACAGAAAGATGTTGACTAATTTGGAGGGAGTTTAGAGAAAAGCCATAAAAATGGTTAGTGGGTCAGCAAAGCATGCACTGTGTGGAAAGATGAAAAGAGCTATCAAAGCCTACGCTGGCTGGAAAGTCATGATTAGAAATTTTTAAAGGATATAAACATGGAGAGTAGTGGAGGAATTCAGTGTTAAAACTGTAATGAAGAGCTGACACAGATTACGTGGGGACAAAGCAGAAAATTCCTCTTTAGATGTCTCTGGTGGTCAGTTGGGGTGGTCAGGACACCACGGTGCCAGGGGAGAGACCGAAAGGTCTCAGGAGCTCTTGCCTAGTGCATAAGTGTGTGTTTCAGTAGTTAAACAGGAGAAAATGCTGCCAAAAAGCAAGAGAAAAAGCATGAATACAAGAAGGAGAGAATCACCATTTATTTGTGGGAACATTTTCCCTGACAGGACATATATCGAGCTGTGGAAGTCTGCCTCCTGAACTGCTGGGGGGTTCAGCATGCAGAGTTTTCAAAATCACAAAGCAGAAATACGAAAACAGGGAACAATCTGGCATTTCCAGAGATTTCTGACTCAAATCCCCACAGTGGGGCAGCTCTAATACTAACTGCCACCTCCTGACAGCATTACTGCGGCATTACTCCATCAGAGAGACTCTGGGTGGTCTGAGATAGTATCCACTTGAAATTTGTTGCCTATTTTATTTTGATTTGACTCACAGCTGTGCCAGTCGGGGACTCTGAATTTGCAGTTTCAGTATCACTGCAGAGTGAGGCATGACTTAACCTTGCACGTCACGCAGGCTTTGGTTTGCATCCACTTGGCTTCATCTGGCCTTCACCCTCACAGAGGGCAGGCGACAAAGCAGGGCCAACGTTCTGTGGCAGAATCGACTTAACCTTGCATGTCACGCAGGCTTTGGTTTGCATCCACTTGGTTTCATCTGGCCTTCACCCTCAGAGAGGGCAGGTGACAAAGCAGGGCCAACGTTCTGTGGCAGAATCCCATGAAGGAACTATTTTGCAGAGTCACAAAATAACTATTTAATTTGTGGATTCCCTGCATGAACACTGGATGATGGAGTGTAAAAAAGAAATTAAGTTGGGAAGAATTCAAATGAAATGTCTTCTTTGGAGAGCAAACTTATTTGTATTCCAAAATGCAATTATAAAGTGGCCTCAGGAAAGCTGGTACTCCTGGTCAGCAGCAATATCTTTGCTCGAGATCATGGATAGGTTTAATTTCCAAAGAAGAAACTAACTGAGAGGAACACGAAAACCACTGTAAAGGTAAACGTTTTATAAGCCAGCTGACAACCAGACTAGAAATATTAAACAAGCTTAGAAAACGTTACTGAGTTTGCCTACAAATTGTAATTGCTTAGAGAGAAAAACGTTAGCTAGCTGCATCACGGGATCCAGCGATTCGGAACTGAACGAGAGCTAAAGACCGTGTATTTCAGTAATCTGTTTCTGTCAGCAGTGAGATGCTTGATAAAAACTAATGAAGCTCTTTCAAATTGTAATTGCTTAGAGAGAAAAACGTTAGCTAGCTGCATCACGGGATCCAGCGATTCGGAACTGAACGAGAGCTAAAGACCGTGTATTTCAGTAATCTGTTTCTGTCAGCAGTGAGATGCTTGATAAAAACTAATGAAGCCCTTTCCCTAAACTCAGGATACAAAGACGAGAAACACCACCCAGCCCACTAATATCTGAAACGTAGATATTTATGTTTCCTTCCTGCTTCTTTGGAGCTACTAATTATGTCTCTGGATACCTTGGATGTCCACAGGATTATCTGCTCCTTTTGAAAGCTCTTGTTCTGTGGCAAGTTTATCTATAAGAAAGGGCATAACACAGGGACCACTCTGCAAAGGGACTAAGTTCTTATTTGCCTTCAAGTGGGGATGTACTTCAAACAACGCTGCTTGTTCGCTGATAACTAAGTTTCTTTGTTAGCTTACTCAACCTACACCAACATGCGAAACATCTAATAATCTCTATAAAAACTAAACAAAACAAAAACCCAGCAAACCCCCAAACCGGAGGAGAGGAGGACCTTTGTTGTGCTGTACACACAGCCCTGGAAGTGGCCACCGCTCCCTCTTCTCTTCACGGGAAGGAGGAGTGGAGGAGAGAGGCGGCTTGCTGCCCTGCCTACATGATTGAGCAGGAGAGTAAATTACAGCAGTTACTTAGAGCAGATGTTCATGCAACATGAGCTGCCAGGTTTAGTGTTTGGCTGTAGCTTTTTATTGCCAATATATTACATGACAGAGGAAAGAAGCTGTTGAGTCTGGCTTGATCTCAGCATCCAACCGTCCCAAGCCAAAAGCAGGCAGCTTCATTCAGGTGATATTTAAAAAGTAATAAAGTGAAGTAGCTTCGTCCACTTTGATGGTTATCTATGTGTCTGTCTCTGGTTTATTGGTTTTTTTTCTGGAACTACTGACCACTGTCTTCCTAAGGAAAATTTCCATATTACAGTGGATTTTGTAGCAAATCCATAATACAAACTACTATTCCAGCTGATACTGCAGGTGACATTTGATCCAAAGGCCAGCTCTTCCCTTATTAAACAGCAGAAAGGAGGATATACTTTCGAGGGAGTGAAGTTTGCAGGGTAGAAAGCATAATGTAATATCCTCTCTTGCAAGCTGGATTCACTCTGCTATGAGACAGCAACCCCAGCTTGCTGCTTGTGCTTAAAAAAATGGTGAAGCCTGAGTTTAGCTTTAGGGAAATGCTGATGCAAAGGGTATTCCAAGAGAAAAATGATGGGTGGAAAATGCAATTTATCTTGATCTTCCATCCTAATAGCTGCATGCAAAAAAACCTCCCACCCAACAACCCCCCTCCAACCACCTGAAAAGCCTCCAAAAATCCATCCACCAAAACAAAACAGGACAGAAGTAAAAAAAATAAGAGAAAAAGGAAAAACCTACTAAATGGCAATAAGTGCTCTCTGTGTTTTAAATAGTAAGTACAGCAAACGCAGCACATTTTTTGTTGCATTAAAATTATTGATATTATACAGCAATATTCTCATGAAAAATTCTCGTGCTATACATGGTTTTGATGAAAATCAGGCTTTCTATCTAATAACTTTTTTTTTCTCCGAATTTAAATTTGGAAATAATGCACTTTGGAGTCAAACCATCCATAACATTGTCTCTCTGTAAAAGACTTAAATATTTTCTGAGTGGTAAAGTGAGATTTACCAAAAATGACTGAAAATTAGGCTGTCACCTTTCATTATCCCAAAGTTCAGCGCAATCCGAAGAATTAACAAGCTATGCCAAAGGTAAAAAATGTTATTTCACTATTAAAAGCCTGAAGCGTTATCACTCACAAAGGTGAGAAGATGAGTTTATTCTTTCTCTGCATTCAGCAACACGTATTACCGCAATTACTTTTATATCAAGTGCAACGTCAGTGTGTTCTTGCAAGCGAATTGAAGCACTTGTGTTAAAATCTGCTTGTTTTTCCTTGGCTGGAAATGGACAGAAATACATAGCAATCACTTGGTCTGTACCTATATAAGATCTATCTTGAATCGAGTGAATCACAGAACAGAATCCTCCATTCCAGAGCCCAACCTGCTCTTTATCCCCATCTCTCGTTTGCCTTTCAGACAACACCAGAGATGAGCAGTTTCACAGCCCCAATTAGCAAATTTACTGACAGCTCGCGGTAAGAGGAGGAATACAAGCACTCTTCTCTTTCTCTTAGCAGGCAGCTCAGTCGTGACAGTGCTGGTATCTAAACACGTCCTGTAGCGTCCCTGGGCGCCTCAGGAATGAGACATTCAGTGCATGGCTTTGTTTCCTCTTTCCACTCAGAGCGCTTTATAGGCTATCGCGGCATCTCCTATTGATACGTATCCAGGTATCTAGCGGTAATAACACAGTTCACAGACAAGAAAAGAGGAAAAAGAACCTTATTTTTCTGAAAGCGGTGAGGGATTTAGATTAGGTCTACTCGCTGGGAATTGCCTGTGCTAGCTGTAAGTGGCTTTATTTCAGAGCTCTGCTTGGATTAGCCGGTGTGCCTGAGAAGCAGGGAGAGCTGGGAGGAGCTGAGTGCCGCTGTGCTGTGACCACGGCACTCCCACGGACCAGTGTAGCTCGTGCTATTATAACGCTATTATAATATTAAAGAAGGTGATGCTATGAGCAGGCGTCATTTTCTTCCAGGGAAGATGGTTTTATTCAGATGCTCCACTATCACCGTCCTGCTAATATAAACATCTAAATTAGATGGGATTAGCATCTGTTTTTCAAAGATTACCGGCATGTGATTTAGGAACAGAATGATTAAGATTTGGGATGAAAAATTCAGTTAAAAGACAGACATGTAAAATCCCTTCTTCGAGTCTCATGTTTTACACTGAAGATGTGGTGACTTGAAGGAAAGGCATCTGACCTCCAGGATCAGGTGTCACAGAAACCTTCCCTCCTGGGCACTGCTGCTCCCAAAGGAACTTCTCTAGAGAGTTAAGAACGCAGCGCAGTATCGTGTGAGTAATACTTAGCGATGCTAATAGTATTAATAAGGATATTGTGACTTTTGGCAAATCTAAACCAAAATATCAATGAACCCAACTGATGCTCAAAACTAAATATAGTTCACATTAAATTTTAAAGCTTTGAATTACATGAAGATCTTCGCAAGTTCTAGTTCAACCAACAGCAATTGCAATTTGCCTTCAGCTACTGTGTCTCTGTGTTATTTTTCCCTGTTGGTGTGGGAGATAACAAATGTGTGAATGACATTTCAGCCTGGTAATTGGGCCATTTATAGTTCCTTGTTAGTTCTCACTGGATAAGGGCTGTGGTACTGATTTTACATAAGGATCAAGCACCTCATTAAAACTCCGGTGCTGAAAGCATGCCTGCGATAGCTGACTGCAAGACAAGTGTTGCCATGTACTACATGAAAAATAAGTGACTCTGTCCTTGTCGTTTTCATTAAAAGATGGCATTTTTGACAACTAAGGCAATCCTTTAGTCTTTGTCTATGTTGACCTCTCCTTTAGGGAAGGCTTTGCTCGTTCAAGTGATGTTAGCCCTCCTTCTCCCGGCTTTGTTTTCGCAGGAGCTCAGCCTGTGCAACTGGCTCTGTGGCTCACAGCCCCGCATCAGTCCTGCTCCTCGCTGTTTGCTGTGAACAAGGCTGGTGCAAATGTCCAGGAGATGACAGTGGTTCTTCTGTGCAAAGCCCTAACTGCATCTAGCTCAGCCTGGGTCTGCGCATGGACACAGAGGTTGCACAGTGCAGTCTCTCTTGTGTTTTGGGTTTTTTTTTCAGCATCTCCTGCGGTACGGCTTATTCCTCTTTATGTGTCACCTACCTCCGTAGGTGGATAAGCCAGGACTGACAACTGCAAGCCTGTCTTCCTCCCTGTCTTTTTTGGACAATTTTCACCCCGAGGACTGTGGAGAATCTTTGAATGTCACTTTAGAGTGAGGCTTTTACTGTCTGCGGCAATGCCAAAGATAGTGAGGATTAGAGGATTCTCTGGCATAGCTGGTGTGAATTAATTATAACTGGTTGTAGGAAGAAGACCTACTGCTCTCAGTAGAGGAAAAACAAAACCCAACAGATATTTTCACACCCAAAACTTTTACCAGGGGCACAAAGTTGCCGTTCTTCCAGCTACATCAACTGGTTTGATAAAAGGTATTACGTCTTCCCCTAAAAACCTCGTTTCTCTGATATACTAAGATCATCACAGCTATTGCAACACTGCTATCACATTAGCAGGAAAATGTTAGCAGTATCTCTTCAGCTGCAAGCCATTCCCTGATACCATCAGGGAATACGATTTTTTTTACTTGGGTATGCAGAAGCAAGATGTTCAAGTTATCAATAGAGTTTTTGTAGAAACAGATATTTCCCCACAACTATCCACGGAAGGTTTGTAGCATAGCATTATATGTGGTTTTGGCTGCATTGTTTCACTGCAGTGGCTGCTGAAATTTTTCGGTAGCAAAATGGGAAGAATTCAGTGAACACGTGGGATAAAAAGTCTGTCTAGTCTTGTCGAGTTTGTCACTTAGGAAAAAAAACTATGAGCAATACAGGCTGCATTTAGCACTAAGCTAGCAGTCACTTGGAACCCTTTTTATTATTAAATTCGTGGTGTTCACAGTGCTCAAAAGTGAGTGCAAAATGTGCCTGACTTCTCTAATGGGTTTTGGAATCAGAAAAATATGTAAATTCCTGAAGATCTTTCCAGCGATCTTGTCATCATCCATCTGCATTACATTTTTGCCTTAAAGTAGAAGATTCCTTCACGGTGAATAGGATGCTGAAAGGGGAGGCTCCTATTGCCTGTTTTATTGATTATTAATGAAATCACAGCACTCTCAGTCTGTTAAAGCTGCAGCCCTAAAATAAGGCTTGGCGGTGATAATTTCTTCTCTTAAATCGTGAATATATTAAGAAAGGGAGCTTTGCTGGAATATTTTATTATGAAAATTGTATAATAATTATTGCCTGATTTGATGGGAATTTGGAGAAGTATTTGAAGCTTCTTAGGAGAATCAGGTGTATTTAATGTTTCTTGAATTTCCAGGCATTGCATCAAGAGGAATAACTGAAAAACCCCAGTAGATAATGATGAAAACAGGACTACTCTGAAGGTTCTTAGTAAAAGGACACCATAAAAGCCATTACCTGGCTTAGAGCTAAGAAAACAGCGAGCAAGTAATTATAAAGGATTCATACCTGTGCTTTTACTGCTTTTCAGAGGGCGGAGGTGTGCCAAATAGCAAATAAACTCGCCACGTGAAACATGGAGACACACTGACAGAAGAAATACACGCTTAGGTTGTGAACGCAGAGTGGGACGCAGCCCCTAGGGCTGTCCTCTCCTGTGTCCTCGGAGCTGAAGAACACCTTCTGCACCACTGCACGAAAGCAAGTTCTGTGTGATGAGTGCCTTGATCTCTTCTCATTTTAGTAATAAATGTTCATGTGCAGATCACCAGCGTTGAGTTTCTCCACTGTCACACTCCAAGAAATGTTTTGTACCCTGGGCTGGGAGAAGCCTCTGGCCTGCACCAGGCTTAACACGTGGCCGTATGGGCTCAGCCCATGGACATGCAAAACAGATATGACCACCAAAGCCTCTGCTGTAGCTACAGGGCATGTTCCCAGTTAGGCCAAACCCCACGTGCAGGCCAATGATGCGAAATCTAAGATGTTTACCGTGGTTTCCCTATGAGTTATGAAGTGATACCCAGGGGCTTTTCGTTACTTTGCTCAGCTCGTGACAGCGGTTGTGCCACTGCACTGGAGCATTATACATGTAACGTGGTAGATCTCATCCTAATGCTCCTTAGTTCAGGAATGTGCCTTAGTCACACATGTTTCTTTGTTCTGTCTTAGCATAAGCCATCTAATCACATCAATATTTCCATTTTATAGGAAAGGAAAAAAAAATGGGCGTTGCATCAGTTACTGCCTCTTTTGTATGAATCTTGCTGCAAAGCTTTTGACAAAGGTTGCAAATTTCCCGGTGGACCTGTGCTTGACCAGGCGTATGTCCTTAGAGAGAGAGGGCTGAGTTGTCTTATGCCCCTCAGTATCTCATCTTGATGTTAGAGAAAACCGAAGTTGATTACAAAGGGAAAGAATAATTTCCTGCAAAGATACAAGAAATCTGCTTGATAGAGTAATACATTTTAAGTAAACAATTTTAGAACTGGTCAAAACTGATTATTCAGCTAAGTCCTGTGGGATCAAAGAAAATAATTAAAACAATTATTCAAGTGTTATTGGAGGAAGTGGTTTGAAAAAGCCAAATAGGTTAAAATTTTAAATCACAAATGTCATAACGTTGTTGCTTAACATTTATCAAGATTAAGTGCCGCCTCCTTCCAGGTTCCATAACCCCACCTCAAGTGGGCAGGAGAAGTGTATGGTGGAGAAGCTGGTGATATTTTTGTCTTACATCATCCTCCAATTATTGCATAAAAGCGTTACAATTTGAATGTAACTCTTTGACAGAGCTTTGGTCCATCGACCTCTGCCAAACCAGTGAAAAAAAGCAGTTAAACAGCACAGGGGGATGTGGGTGAGGCTGTCTCAGCATCTCTGCTGCCATGGAGCTGGGGCTGGGAGGGGACCGACTGCGCTCCTCCCGTATCCACAGGGGTTTGTGCTCGCCTGGCACCACCACGTATCACACAGCGGGAGACACTGCCTCTGCCAACCACTGGCTGATAAAAATCCTCATTCCCTTCCTTTTTGTCATTTCCCCAGTGTTTCCATGGAGTTTCCATGCCAGCAGGATCAGGTCATGACTAGTTAATATGCTGCAACACGTGCAGCCGGGTTATAAGTTTCACCGAGCTTGATGGCTGCGTGTCCTTTGTCTGGGCAGAAATTACTGCATATTGTAAAAGTTCCCATTCTATTTTTTTCATCCAGGACGTTTCTTGTGCTACACCTTTAAGTTTCCGAGGGTTTGAAAAGGAGTCAAAATGCTGTTTCAGGTCAGTTCATTCTTATTTGAACAAAGACAGCCTTCCAGCTTTAAGCATGTCTTCTTAAATTCAGTGCTCACAAAGGCTTTGCATGGAGTGATCACCAAAGCAGGTATTGTCTCTTTTTAAGTATCTTTGTAGGGATATTTCTTTCTAGTTTTGGCAAGGAAATTGCTTAAGAATTGCCAGATAATGACTGCCTAAAGAATATTGAGGATTTTAGCTTTTTGACACTGTAGTTGGTTGAAGAAAGATCAAAATGTCACAAAAAAAAAATAATTCAGAGCTATCATTTTAAAAAGTTTTGTAATTTTGATTGCAGGAAAACACAAAACATCTGAAAATAGACACATCAGAAGAACATATCATTTGGGGGCTGTTAAGAAATGTATGTAAGTTTTCACCTTTAAGCAGGCAGATGAATTTAGCAGTAAGAAACTTCTACAAAACATTTCTCAGCAGTAAATGTTCTTAACATTGGGGGAATTAAGAGTTTAGAACGCTTATAAAAAGGATTAATTTTACTAAGAAATTTTCAAGCCCACACAGAGGCTTCTTTGAGAGCTCTCTCCTCTGAGATCTTTTCCTGCAAATGGGGATGAGGAAAGAGCCATGGATGTGCCAGTTTGGGGCTTTGCTGCTCTCCTGCTGTTGGAGCAGGAAGGGCATCTTGAGCTCCCTGCCCCAGGCTGCAGGTGGCCATGCCTTGGCGGGCAGGAGGACACTAAGGCAAGAGCAGGGTAGCTGAGGAGCTGCAAAAGGCCATCTGCTTTACACAGCATAGGTAAGACCCCCAGAGCCTGATTTTATCATGGTGCGCAGCGGAAGCATAACGTGAATCAGAGACTCACTTCACTATGCAACTTCAGCTTCCGCAGTCTCTTCTCTGAGACAGCAGCAGCATCATTAGTGTTTCCAGCCAGGGGTGGCAGCTCTGCACGTCTCACACAGTGCTGTTAAGATTTTACTCTTAAGAACATCTTAAGCAGATTTTGTTTGGGATTTTTTTGTTTGTTTGATGGGGTTTTTTGTGGGATTTTTTTCAAACAACCTCTCTCAAAGATTTCACCATTCCCACCCAGGAGACCAAGTCTGTCAAGCAAAGGATGATTTTACAGATCCATGTTACAGCCAAAGCCAATGGAAAGGCCACGTTCCCTCTAGCAAGTAGAAATAAAAGCCGAACAAAACCAGTCCCCAAAGTCATACCTAGCTCTTTTTCTCTTTGACTTTCAGATTAAGAGCTCCACCTGTGTGTCCCCTGGCAGGTCTCACAGACACCATCGTCATCTCCCTTCCCTCAAAACCATATCCTATAATCTCCGACTATGCCCATGCTATGTTAGATGTCCCAGACTGATGAAGGGTAATTGCCCAGGCCAGGCTTTGGTCTTTTCCCACCTTCCCTGTTCTCTTCCTCCCCTCTTCTCATCACTAGTGCTGGATGAGGCTAATCACCCCCTGATCTCTTCCTGTTTCTTTCTGTCCCAGCTAACCCAGGCCATGGCACTTCTGGTGACTCTCCAGAGATAAGATGAGAGGAAGCATGAGGAAATGTTGGTGCTTAAAGCCCATCTCCACGAGGACACAGGTAGAGAGCCTACCCCCTTGCTTTATTCTTACAGTTCTTGCCTTTAAAGGTCACCCTGAGCTTTGTCTGGATAATTGTAAGCCTTTCCAGAAAGTGGGGTAGAATTTTACATAGAAACCGTTAAAGACTGACAGCTTTCCTGTGTTTGCACACTGTGTTATAACTCAGCGTTTACTAATTTACTATCAAAAGTGGTATTCCAAGAGTATCACATTGCAATGTTTGTTTTGCATATGTAATGCATATAATGTTTCTTTTACTAGTGTTTTAACAAAGATATGTATCGTTAAATACACAATCCCCGTGCGTGTTTGTTAAAGATTGCTATAGTTTAATTTAAGCACATAGGGTTCCTTTTCTAAAGCAAAACAAGACTTTCTGATTGATAAAAGGGATATACACATCCATCCATTCCCTTTATTTTACAGAATCTTTCAGCAACCATCTTCAAACTCAAGTGGTTGCTGCAATCTGTGCTGGTTTTGACTCGGATAACGTTAATTTTCTTTGCCATAGCTGGCACGGAGCTGTTTTGGATCTGTGCTGAGAACAGTGCCGATAACACCAGGATGTTGTAGTTACTGCTGATCAGCACTCACACAGTGTCCAGGCCTTTTCTGCTCCTCATTCCACTCTGCCAGCAAGGAGGCTGGGGGTGCACAAGAAGTGGGGAGGGGACACAGCTGACCCCAAGTGACCGAAGGGATATATTCACACATGTGACATCGTGCTCAGTGTACATATCTGGGGGAAGAAGGAAGGAAGCAGGAGACGTTCAGAGTGATGGTGTTTGCCTTCTCAAGTCACCGATAGGCGTGATGGAGTTCAGCTTTCCTGGACGTGGCTGGACACCTGCCTGTCCATGGGAGGTGGTGAACAAACTCTGTTCTGCTTTGCTTGCATGCGCGGCTTTTGCTTTACCTGTTAAACTGTCTCTATCTCAATCCACGAGTTTCCTCACTTTTACTCTTTTGATTCTCTCCCCCATCCCACTGTGGGAGGGCCTTCAGTGAGCAGCTGTGTGAGGCTTAAGCTGCCAGCTGAGGTTAAACCACCACACAATCCGATATAAAAAAAAAAAAGCACTGTGGATGTAGTTTGAGTCATACAGACTGCGGCTTAGTAAGTACTAACTTATTCAGGCTTCCAACTCTACTACAGTGCTCTGAGAACCAAATCCTTCAAGCTCCTTGAAAATGTCTGGCCTTAAAACTTAGAATGAGTTTGTGTCAGAGCGAAGTTAATGCTTCATCTTTTCTAGGTTATTAAGTTTTAGTCTTACAGTACCAGTAAGAACAGCGATAGGTGCATAGAGAGGGCAATTGACTGTCTCAAAAGGTTAACTGTCTTCTGGCAGAAAATGAGTACAATTACTCACCAAAAAGCAAATGGCTAAAGCCTCATCTGAGGAGTTTTCAAATGCAACTGGCATGGACACTGTTCAGCTGAGGAAGGATGGGATTTATAGAAAGAAATAAAAAATATCTCAAGGAAGGAACGATTAAAGTGATTCATGGTAGTGTTCCAAAACAAATGTAGATTACTTTGGCTTTGGGAAGAGAGTATGCTATTTGCTGTCCTTTCTGAACCTGCTTGCTCTGAAGTTGTATTAATTTGTTTAGCTGCATGGTGGAAGGTAGGGGAATGAGAGAAGGACACATGGATCAGTTCATCCCTGTTTGCACCGTTACGAGAAAAGATTATTTACCACGTTGAAGAGAGCATTACATAGTGTTCTTTTTGGACCAAGCCTGGCTCTGTGAAAACCGTTGAAAGGTTTGCTGTGCGGTTCCATGAAAGCAATATCAGGACATAACTTCTGGGACTGTGTGGGAGCACGAGATGCAGGAACTGCTGACTAACTAACTCCAGCGAGCTGCGAGATTCAGTGCGCTGGCACTAGCACTGCAGGGAGCTGCAGCCGTGTTCCTGCATCGCCAGAAGCCCTGGAGCTCTGAGTGCTTTTAAACTAGTGACAAAAAAAAACAGAAATGAAGGAGAAAAATTAGTACTGCATTATTAAGAGGGTTTGATTATTTTTCTCTCATTTCTTTCTTCCTGTTCAGGATTTCATCCTGCTCCAACAGGCCAGTCCAACCCCACCTGAACACAAGGGATGATTATTTCAGGAGTGGATGAGTTTCTATCTTTCTGGGATGATCCAGCAATGGACAGAGGAGAAGGAAAGTCTGAATAGCATAAAATAGTAACAAGATGGAAACACAGCATGATCTGGACAATCAAGAGTGTTTAATTCAACCCAATGTGGTAAGTCTTAGAGAATTTTCAGGTTATAATTTTTTTACTCTGATTGGAAAGAAAAATAGGGTCTTGTCCAAACCAGAAATTATCTTTCTAAAGTATTGAAATGACATATTTTCAAAATATTCTACTAGATTTAAAAAAATAATAAAATAAAAGGGCAAAAAAGCCAAAATCTAGCTAATTAAATTTAAGTAACAATTACAGAGGTCTTCTGTGCCCCAGACTAAGTGACTCTGTGCCCCAAAATCTCCAAAGCCCTGCTTACAAAAGTCTACTTTTCTTCCTTTTCATTACAAGCATGTTTTTTTTTTTTAGAGACATTTCATGTCTGTATGGGGACATGTATGATACTGTTGCTTGTCCTACAACATTAGATTTTTTATTGTTTAAAAGCAAAGAAAGTGGAGAAAATAATTCAGGTACCTCTCCTGCCTTTTTACCAACCAAAGGCAGAAGATGATCCCAAAATATTTTTAAGTCATAGTAGTTGCTGACCCTACTCAGTGGCAACATTTGCTGTGTATGTGACTCAACACCCTCATGTGTGATCTGTAGGAAT